>NW_006399886.1:7799874-7802808 GCF_000299155.1 Elephantulus edwardii
TGTACGCCAGGGATGCATCCTTTCTCCATACTTTTTCAACTTCAAGATAGGTCTTGAAATATTCTTTTTGATGATAAATATATCACTATTCTTCTTCAGTTTGTTATGCTTAGTATGATAAATCATATTTTGAGTGTCTCATTGAAAAAGGCGTTATTGGTCCATCTTAACACACTAATGCCTTACCTATCAGTCTTTATGCATTTTATTTCATTTTGACAACTTCCCATTTTCCTAGATTCATAGGCTGTATGTTAATGGTTTTTTAATAGCTGCTGTCCATATTTTTTTAATGTATCCTAATCTGGGGACTCATCTTCTAGCACTATATTTAACAATGTTCTTCTGTCACTCAGAGTTTTCAGAGACCTGTTATTTCAAAAATGGTGGCCATTCTTGTCTCTTAGTCTATCTGAGTCTGGAAGCTCTGCTGAAACCTGTCCCTCATACTGGAAGATATCTCTTTGGTATTTCAAATACTGGAAATATTTTCAAGCCACCTTCTCCCTAGTGACATTATAACTCATCACATATCACAGATATATCTATAGTAACATTGCTCCAATCTACACTTCGTATGATTCCCTGAGCTGTGCAAAAGTTTAATGTGCTTGGTTTCTTATTTTATGCTTATTCATATAAACCATTCAGAGATTAATAAAAAGAAATGTTTGGCAATAAATATTATAATAAGGAGCCATTGAAAACTCTATTGTGCATACTTCTTTTCTGATATGCATGGACTTTCTCATGCTGTGAAATCAACTCTGTGGAAATTGCTTTCTATAAAAACAGTAAGGCCATATGGGGAGTGTCATATCTGACCTTTATCTACCTTACAGAGGGAAAATATCCCTGCTCACAGCATAAATAACACAAAACCAATTCCTATGAGGTGAAACATGCCCCCCTCCTGCACCCCACCCCCACATGACCATTTCTAATCATCTCAATTACAATCATATTCCTTGGCTGGGTCCAAAATCCAGTGTGATAGCTCACAGACCACACAAAACCATATAGGAGGAGTTGGGGTAAAAATGTTGTAATTTAGATTCGTAACAGAATACAGTCACGACAGTGCCCAAAATATGTATGCAGGCATCTCAGCCTCAAGCCTAGCTTCCCAAGTTCTCAGTCCTGCCAACACCGACTTCCATCCCCAATTGTCCAATAAAGTTTTCAGCCCTGCCAATATTGGCCTCTGCTCCACTCCACCAATGTCCCATTTCACAGCAATTCTCCAGTTCAGCCATCACTATTACCATCCCAAATCGTGTCTTACATTCCACTGGTTTGGGGGAGGTTACCTTCCTTCTCTGGTGGGTGAAGAATCCTGTCTCTGCAGCTAGAGCTCTTCAATCTGTTGATAAAACAAGCCAATCCTCCTCTGCATTGTTGAAACTGGCAAATCCTTATGGAATTAGAGATAGCCAATTCTCTTACCAAAATGGCTCATTCACATAGTCCCTCTCATCTGCATAGCAACATCGTAAAAGGGCTAAAGAAGTCATATTGAAAGCTAAACTCTATACTTTTGGACTTCATACCCATTGTCCCATTTCACAGCAATTCTCCAGTTCAGCCATCACTATTACCATCCCAAATCATGTCTTACATTCCACTGGTTTGCTAAACTACTTTTGGACTTCATACCCTAAAATGTTCCCTGCTAATGACCTATATTTAGTAGGTCTTAAATCACTTCACTAAGACACTAATTAAGATTTTCAAAACTAAATTCCAAATTTATTTCTACTTACTGCCAACCCAACATGAGGTATCCAATAAAGTCTATTGTAAGAGACTGACTGCTCATCTTTCTCCTTTGTACCAACAGGTGGTTTTTCTGTTTGTTTCTTTTGTTGGCTGTTTTGTTATTTTTATTATTTTACATTAGTTTATTTACAAAGTTAGAACATTGTTTTAGAGAATAGATTCTTTCCATTTCCGTTAGCCCACACCCCTCCCCATCATCCCTCTGCTTTCACCCTCTCCCACCTTTCTCAGATCCTTATTCTACAACAATGGTTTTATACAATATTTATCCTTGTGGGACTGAGTTAGTTCACTCAGAGTACTACTCCACAGTCCCTCCCAAGTTAGGTAATAACTTACAAAATCATTGCTCCTCATCCTACATAGTTATTCCATTGAGTGAATGTACTAAAATTTCTCAATCAATTCATTTGTGGTTGGACATTTGGGCTATTTCCATGTTCTTATAATGGTGAATAATGCTGTAATGAATATTGGTGTAAAAATCTCCGTTTGTGCCTCAGTTCTCATTTTTACCAGGAATGTGTCCTAGCCCCATACCTTTTCAACCTATATGCAGAACAGATTATATGGGAGGCTGGGCTGTATGAGGAGAAGTGTGGCATCAGGATTGGAGGAAGATTCATCAACAATCTGCATTATGTAGATGACACAACCCTGCCTGCTGAAACTGAGGAGGACCGCTTGCTGCAGTAGGTAAAGGGTGACGGCTTTCAATATGGATTGGGGCTCAATATCAAGAAGACAAATATTCTCTCCTCTGGGCCAATTGGCAGCATCAGGATGGATAGTGAAGAGATTGAGATTGTTAAAAGCTTTCGTTTACTTGCCTCCACAGTCAACACGCTTGGCACCAGCAGCCAGGAAATTAAAAAACACATTGCCATGGGATAATCTGCTGTTAGGGACCTCTCCAAAGTACTGAAGAGCATTGGTGTCACTCTGGGCCCTAAGGTGCATTTGATACAGGCCATGGTTTTTGGAATCACTTGCTATGCATCAGAAAGCTGGACAATGACTAGGGAGGATAGAAGGAGAATTGATTCCTTTGAGCTGTGGTGTTGGAAAAGAGTATTGAATATACCATGGACTGCTAAGAAAACAAACAGGTTCATCCTGGAAAGGGTTGGAGGCAAGAATTCTGAAGCTTCATCT
>NW_006399886.1:7808773-7815287 GCF_000299155.1 Elephantulus edwardii
TTTTTTTTTCTTTTGACCAGTGTCTCTTAAGTTTAGTTGTAATGTCTCCAAGGGAAAGTGACGTGTCCTGTAGAACTCCTGTGTAGATTATGTTTTCCTTTGTGGCCCCAGGGCCACCGGCTTTTCCTGTGTACCTGTAAGATGTCTCTTCGCTATTATCTGGGGTGACATCCCCCCCGGGCATAGCTTCCAGAGAGTGTTAATCATACGGTCACACAACTTGATGGGTGGAGAGTGGGGTGGGAAAATGAAAAGGGAAAGATCCAATATAAAACACATTATATACAAACTTTGTAAGTAAACAAGTAAACCAGTATAAAATAAAAAATTTATATAAAAAAATCCATCTCACATTAGCAGTGATACGTCTTGTGCCACATCTTCTAAATCCAGCTTGAATTTCTGGAAGTTCTCTGTTTATGTACTGTTTAATGTTTTGGCTTTTTTTTTCTTTTCTTTTCTTTTCTTTTTTAACATCCAAGAAGATATCACTAGCATGTGCTATTAGTGATACTGTTTGC
Organism: Elephantulus edwardii; assembly: GCF_000299155.1. Lineage (NCBI taxonomy): Eukaryota > Metazoa > Chordata > Mammalia > Macroscelidea > Macroscelididae > Elephantulus > Elephantulus edwardii. Next base: position 7,809,295 of record NW_006399886.1, read on the forward strand.
TTTCCACATTTTGTCGGATTATCTATATGGTGCCCCATCAAATATTTTATCTACTTGAAAATACAAAACGAGAATAGTTATGCCTTATGAGGTACTTGGGAGGATGGTAAAGGACTAGTACCTCACAATAACAACAATAGTTTCCTAAGGAAAAGCACAATTTTGTTACTCAAATGCAATATTCATTGCTAGCTTTAATAAATATTGATGTTTTTGAATAAGAAAAAAAATATATTTTATTTCTCACTCTTCAATAGAAATTTTAAACAATCTTTAATTCTGGGACAGTTTGCCAACTACCATTAGATCTTGGATAAAAGGTCAAAATTATTTATTCATTAGTTAATGGTCCATTATTGGTTATGTATTAAAAAGAAGCAGCTGTTTAAGAAAAAAGAATAGACCTTTTAAAGATCTCAAGTGGAAGTACTGCCAAGGAAAAAATTATGGGATCATAGAACTGTAGTAAAAATGTCAACTTGCCTGTTTCAGAATTTTATGCATTGGTTAGTAGTAGTGTCAGGATATCTTTTCACAATGGAAAAGAATAAATTATGCCACCATTATCTGAAATATATGAGCCTCAATAGAAAATGCTTTCCTTTACAGATACTGGTGCACTGTGGCCTCAGCTCAGTACATAAAGAATGGACCTGTCAAAACATCTTATGATTTGTGGAGAAGTGTAGTTTAAGTATTCCAGGGGGAGGAGATGGTTTATTATTAAGAGTAAAGATTATGCTTCAAAAGAAAATGTCTAATACTAGAAAAAAAGAAATTTTGATTGTATAATGTTAAATATCATTTGGCAGAAAAGAACTCATTTATTAAAGAATTTCACTCTCTTTAATATCACTCTTTAAATTTTCATTTGGGTACTGTAGCAATATAAAGCTTGAAGTCTAAATTACCAAAGATTTAGGTTTTTTTAAAAAATGGAAATCTGGGGAATTCCTATTTATCTGTATTCATGAGTATTAAAACAGAGAATTTATATGTACATAAAAAATGCACTACTCAGTTATTCTTATGTATTCATTCTAGATAAAGCAAGACATAGAACTACTTGAAGGTGACATGGGATGACAGAAGACAGATCTCTCTCTCTCTCTCTCTTTTTTTTTTTTAACATAGCGAATGGTTTGAAATGGAATGCCAGCCATAGGTTTAAATAGGCTGGGCAGTGACTCAGTCATGAATAAGTAAAACATGGTATCTCAGAGCAAAGACAGAGCATCTAAAGGAGCTATTTAAGACCCATTCAGTCCTTAATTTACACACATATTTTAGTTATCTATTAAGTGCATTTAGGGGAGCTCTGGTGGCCTAGTGGCAAGAAACTACACTGCAATATCGAAGACCCACAGTTGGAGGCCACCAGTTGCTCCTCAGGAGAAGGATGGGTCATCTGCTCCCCTGCGATTAAGTGACTTTGAAAACCTGCCCGAGGGTCCGCTATGGGTCAGTTCCATCAGTTCCGACTCTACAGGCACAACAATAACAACATGCATTTAACTTTTGAAATTGATCAGGAAATAATAGTGATAAACAGAGAAAAAAAAATGTTGGACAGCCAGAACCTCCAGGAGACTAAATATGTCTGCTTTGGAGAGGAAGACACCAGGTTTCTCCTTGGAGGCAAGGATTTTGAAGCTCTGTCTCACAAACTTTGGGCACTTGGCCAGGGGGCACCAATCCTTGGAGACAAACGTTATGCTTGAAAGGGTGGAAAGTCATTCCAGGACCCCTGGTAAGATGGATTGATATGGTAATTGGGACCATGGAATTAGATGTTTGAGAGACTGTGAGAATGGCTCAGGATAAGGCAGGGTTTATTGTACATAGGGTGGCTATGAGTTGCAGGCAACTCATTGGCACATAACAACAATGGATGCAGCATGATATTTAAGAGAAAGTAATCTGTATAATGTATGGCAATGATAAATACTACTAAGAAAAATGGAGAATATTCTATCAAATGAGAATGGTAGACAGGATAGAGGAGAAACAAGTTTTTTTCTTGTCGCTAATATTCTGATGCTAAAAACCAAAACCAAACAAATAGAAATAAACAATAAACCATTGAAACACAGAGCTACCTAACTCAACAAAGAATTCTTTGGTTTAAATATCAATACTGCTATTGTGGAATATTTCTACTTCAAAGTAATCTGGCAGATAGCCATGATTCTGGAGTATTTTCAAGTTAATAACTTTAATAAATATCTTGGAAAAGAAGAAAGGTCTAAAGTAAATTCACTACCATGGAGTCAGTTTCAAATGATATTAACCCCATAACTTTAAGAGTGGAACTACACTATGCAGGATTTTCAAAGGTTTTTAGTCTTTCTTTCATAGATACACTTAGGTAAATTTAAGCTGCCAACCTTTTAGTCAGACAGGAACAAATTGCGCCAATCCATGACTTTTCAAATATCTGGAAGTCTCACAGTAGAAGAAGGAAGATAGTAATATAGTTAGTGTAGAAAATATTAGAAAAGAAAACATAGAGAACATTAACAAAACCAATATTTATAATTTTGCAAATATTTACAAAGCTGATAACCATTTTCCAATGCAGATCAAGAGAAAAGGATATCACATCTTAGCAATATCAGGAATGAAATCAAGACTATCATTTTAGCTCTTTTGGACATTACAAAGATACTGTTATTGCCATCAAGCTGATTCTGATTCATACCCATCATATAGGTAAAAATAAAATGTCCCTGTACAGGTTTTATCCAGTAATCATTATAGAAGCAGATTTTTATTGCCATGGTACAGTCAGTAAATCCAAATCAATAGTTATTTGGCTAGCAATCAACCATGTTACCACTATACTACCAGGGATTCTTATTAAGAAGATATTGTTGTTGTTTTAATGTCAAGCTGGAACTTACCTATAGCCAACCCTCCAGTGGGCTTTCAGAGGCAGTTAATAGGAAGTGAGGAGATTGCTCATCTTTCTTCCATGTAGCAGCTGCTAGATTTGAACCGTGTGTCTTTGGAATTGCATCATAGCACCTTACCACTAGGCAACCAGAGGTAAACAAGTAAAGAATGAATTTCTAGATATATTGCTAAATATAAAAGCAAAATATGTATGAATATGTCTAACAGGCAGCTTTTAGTATAAGAAAACAATAAGAAAATACAGAATATATGTACAAATTTGACAAAATAATAAAACAAAGACTAAACAAGAATAAATGAAATTGCTTACCTATGTAAGAATGAGTGATAATTTGGCAGAAACACAGTAACAGATTAAGGGAATTTTTCTTCACATAGATATAATTCCTAGTAGTATATTTCTCTTTTAAAAAGAAGCAGCAAAGAATTGATAACTAAAGGAGCTTGCTTTTTCCACTCCTTGGTATTGTCATATGCTTTATAAGCTGTATATAGAATGTGTGTTATGTTTTTTCTTTTGATCGGTATAATTGGTTACCAATTTGATGAGTTATATACATAAACATAAATACTGACTTTCTTAATTTTTTCAACTTTTTATCCATTTTTACTTTAGTTAGCTGAGAACAATAGCCCAGATTGTACCTACCAGAATTTGTCGAATAAAGTTTTCACTGAAACTCACCTAAGGAAAGGTCCCTCTATTTGAGGATCTCTGCCTCATTTGATGAGAGGCTATTCCAGGTGTCAAACAGGACAAGAAAGTTTGAGACAGAGAATTACAAGTAGAGGAAAGAGTTTCTCATTTCCCTGAGAAGAAGAGCTGACTTGAAACCACCCCTGCACACAAACTGCTTATGCTGGTGTCCCTGATCTCAAGCCACTTCAGAGAAAAGGAAAACATTAGGCTTCAGGAGAGACAGTACCATCAGGCTAGATACTCTTCTGCAAGGCCAGCACTTTCAGTTGCTATATATAAGGGGGGGAAAAGGACTAAAACTCCCTGGAGAAAGGTTTATGAATCCTTTCCTCTGCTCTTGTATGGCCATTCCAAGTGTCAAAAAGGACAAAACAGTTTGAGACAGAAAGATACAAGCAAGGGAAAGAATTCCTCAACTGGCATGATGAGCCATGAGAAAGAGACCTCACTTGAAACTCCCCTGGAGAGAAACTGCTTCAATGTAGCACCTCGTCTCACACCACCCCATAGATGAAACAGGGCAATAGAGTTTGGGAAAGGGGATTGAAATAAGATAAGATTTCTGCAGGGATGAATTGCAGAACAGAAAAGTTGAGGAGTTTAAAAAAGGCAAATTTTCTCAGAAAGGGCTTTTAGTAGAGTGAGTGGCTCATGCCATAAATTGAATATTCTAATCTGGCAACTAATCAACAATGTCATAAAGATAAGAACTACCAACAACTTATGCAGACACAAAAGAAATTACTTAATAGTCACCAAGAAAAACTTCACATAATGTCAACAAAACAGCAGGCAGCTTGGAACATTTTGGGGGGAAAATCCCACCCCAACAACAAGTTAAGCCTGCTACAAAAAAAAATGGAAAGAAAGAATGATAGAAAGAAAAGCAGAGAATATTGCAGACCCAAATGAATACCCCAAACTCAGGAAGGTAGACAATGTATGCTGATAGAGAGATATTCAAGCAGCTGTGAAAGAAAGTACAAATGATTGAATAAACAATGGATGTCACAAATAAAGAGAATTCACTAGACGTAGAAAACCAAACGAGATATGTTGATGCAGAGTTAGGTGGACAGCTATAGAAGTAGGTTCAAATGATGGGAAAAACAATAGAAATAATTAAGAAAGCAAATACCACAGAGATAGGGAGCCAGAAGAAATAAATTGATGCGGAAGAATGTGCACAACTACAGAAAATAAATATTAAAACTATAGATAAAGAGGTAAAAAAACCCAAAAACCTTTAAAAACCATCACAGGATAAAGAGGGTACAGCCAACACAGTACTGGAAATAACAGAAATGCATGAAAGTGCAATGAAGAGTAAATATTAAGACCAAAATGCCAGAAATATTCAACATGCTGGAACAGAAGAGATGGAGCAGAGAGAATCAGTGAGCAAGAAGACAAGAACCTTAATAGAAACATACTAGAATAAAAATCAGAAACATGGCATAAAAGAAATTAAGAAGATATTAGAATCATATGGGATATCACCAAAAGGAACAGTATAAGTATAATTGGAATTCCAAGATACAAGAGGGTTAGGGATATCATTAAATACAATTGTGGAAGAGTGAAAGAGATACTAGAAAAAAATTTCCTAAGTATTATGAAACTAAGGAAATGCACATTTAAGAAGCTCAGTGAACAGCAAATATACTAGACCTCAAAAGTAAAACAGCAAGACATATCACAAGCAAATTATCTTTTTTTTGGTTAATTCTTTTTTTGTTGTTTTTTAAGATTTTAATTAAAGTTTATTAAAAAACTTGAATTTACATTCATTAATTGTCGCACATTTTTCTACCTGCCTCACACCTAGTTTACTTTTTCCTTTGGAAGAAAGTTCTTTCATTGTTATACCGTCCCCCTGCCCCAGATCACTTTACTATACAGCTAGTTTTATGGATTCTTGTCTTGCCAATAATACCTAATCATATATTTCTTTTATACAGTTCTTGCTCTCCTCCCTTCAAATTTTCCAAAATAAAAGATTAGGGTAGAATACTAAAAGTTGTTGTTGTTATTATTATTATATGCCATCGAGTCGCTTGCGATTCATAGAGACCCTATGTACAAGAGCTCTAAACATCATTCTATCCTGTGCCAACTTAGCCATCTCAAGCACACTCATTCCCACCACTCCTGTCACAGAATAGATTCATCTCATTGAAGGTCTTCCTCTTCTTCACCTCCCCTCCACTCTGCCAAACATGATGTTCCTCTTCAAGGACGAGTCCTTCCTTGCAACATGCCCAAAGTATGTCAGACAAAGCTTCAGAATCCTTGACTCCAAGGAGTATTCCGGCTTCACCTTCTCCAGGACAAACCTGTTTGTTCTCCTAGCAGTCCATGGTATATTCAATGCTCT
>NW_006399886.1:7815387-7817341 GCF_000299155.1 Elephantulus edwardii
AGAATTGATTCCTTTGAGCTGTGGTGTTGGAGAAGAGTATTGAATATACCATGGACTGCTAAGAAAACAAACAGGTTCATCCTGGAAAGGGTTGGAGGCAAGAATTCTGAAGCTTCATCTGACATACTTTGGGCATGTTACAAGGAAGGACCAGTCCTTGGAGAGGGACATCATGCTTGGGATGGGGGAGGGACAGCACAGGAGAGGAAGATCCTCTCTGACCTGGGTGCATTCAGTGACTAGGGTAATCAGGATAACTGTGTCAGAGGCAGTGAGATTGGCACAGGATAGAGCAGGGTTTAGGGCTATTGTATATAGGGTCACAATGAGTTGTAGGCGACTTAACGGCACATATCAACAACAACAACGTATTCCGAGTAGTGGAATAGATGGGTCATAGGGAATTTCTTTTTTCAGCTTTCTGCTGAAGTGTCAAATTACCTTCTGGAATGTTTGTACCATTGTACAATTACACCAATAATGTATAAGAGTTCCTTTCTCACCATATTCTCTCCAACATTAATTACTTGTTGCCCTGTTAAATTTTGCCACTGTTGCTGGAGTGGGATGATAACTCGTGATTTTGATTTGCATCTCTCTTATTGCCAGAGATTTGGAGCATTTCTTCATGTGTCATTTGCCATTTGAATATTTTCCTCTGTGAAAATTCTTTCTAAGTCTTTTGCCCATTTGGTAATCTGGTTATAAGTCTTTTCCTTGTGAAGGCCAAGAAGTATTCTGTAAACATTTGTTATAAGGCTCTTTTCTGAGATGGTATTACCTAATGTTTGTTTCCAGTCTGTAAGTTTGTTGGGTTTTGTTTTCCCCCACCATGTTGGAAAAAGGTTTTGATGCACAAATGGATTTAATCTTTAGAAGGTCCCATGAATCAATTTTATCTTCTTCAGATTGTGTATTTCTGACTGTATTTGTCTGTCTCTTGGACTAGAGCTCATAATAAGTTTGATCTCAATTTGTCTTTTATGAACATTAGTTATGGTTTTGGCCTTTGCTCCTACATCTTTGATCCAGTTTGCGTTGATTTTTGTGTATTGTGTGAGATGTGGCTACCACATTTGCAGTTCTCCATAAAATATGTAATTAATTCATCCACTGAAACCTTCTTTAAATTAAAATCTGTGAAAATTTCCTAATTCTCTTTACCAGATCCAATGTTAAATGGATTGGAATCCGTTTGCCATATATTTCATTATTCTATCTATTACTAAACTGGTTCACTTGCTTTTTTTGTTATTTTTATTGTACTGTTAGGTGCCATTGAGTTAACAACACTCATAATGATCCTATGAATGGATCTGAACCTTGTCCTATACTATGCCATTCTTATCATATCTGATATATTTGAACCCATTGTTGCAGTCAGTCACTGTGTGAGGGTCCTCCCCTTTTGTTGACACTCTACTTTACCAACATGATGTCCTATACTAAGAATGGGCTCTTCCTTACACTATGCCCAACATTTGTGAGGAAAAGCTTCACTATACTTGACTCCAAAAAGCACCCTGGCTGCATTTGTTTGTTCTTTTGACAGACTGTTGAATATTCAGTACTCTTATCCAACACCACAACTCAAAGGTCTTGATTCCACGAGTTATCTTTAGTCATCTTTCAGATGGATAGCCAATACTTGAAAATATCATGGCTTGAATTAAATACAGTATATATGCTGACATCATTGCTCCTTGAATCTTGGAGATGTCTTTGACAGAAGATTTACCCATTGCAATGTGTCTCTTGATTTCTTAACAGCTAGCAGGGTGCAGTCATTGACAAATGTAATCTTTCTTCATTTATCTTGATGGTGCCTATTGGCCCATTGGTGAGGATTTTTGCTTAATCTTTGATGTTGAGATGCAATCCATATTGAAGGCTGTAGTCTTTTAACTTCTGTACTTAGTGTTTCAAGTTTGCTTTCAACAAGCACGGTTGTACC
>NW_006399886.1:7818265-7822441 GCF_000299155.1 Elephantulus edwardii
CTTGAGAGGTCCCTCACAGCTGACTTTCCAAATGCAATTAGTCTCTTAATTTCCTGGCTGCTGTTACCAAGAGTGTTGACTGTGGAACCAAATAAATTAAAACTGTTATCTCAATCTCTTCATCATTCATACTGATGCTGCCAATTGGCCCAGTGGTAAGAATCTTAGTTTTCTTGCTGTTGAGCTTCAATCCATATAGGAGGCTGTAGTCTTTGACCTCCTGTATCAAGAGCTTCAGATCCTCCTCAGTTTCAGCAAGCAGGGTTGGGTTGTATCATCTGCATAACGCAGGTTGTTGATGACTCTTCCACCAATCCTGATGCCACATTCCTCCTCGTACAGTCCAGTGTCTCGGATTATCTGTTTTGCATACAGAGTGAAAAGGTATGGAGACAGAATACATCCCTGATGGACCCCCTTCTTGATTTTGAACCATTTAGTGTCTCCTTGCTCTGTTCTGACAACTGCTTTGCCTTAGAACAATCAAATGTTCTGGGATTCCCATTCTTCTCAGAGTCAGCTACAGCTTGTTGTGATCCACACAGCCAAAAGCCTTTGCATAGTCAATGAAGCACAGATAGACAGTAGCATGAGAAAAACAAAGAGTCACCTGCAAAGGAAAAGCAATTAGATTAAGTTCTGATTTTCAGCAGAAACCATGTGAGGAAAAGGAAATGGGATGGCATATACCAAAAGTTGAAAGAAAACAATTAAACCAAGGATACTGTACCAAGCTCTCCATTAAATATGAAGGAGAAATAAGATCCTCTGGAGAAAAGAAAGAACTAAAGGAATTTGTATAAACAAGACCTAAATTACAAAAAATTGTAAGGGAAGTCCTTCATATAAAGACACTAAAGGAAAGTAGACAGAGTATAGTAACATAAAAAACATAAAAAAAGTAACACATAAAAATAGCAATAATAAAACCTGGCCTGTCAATAATCACACTTAATGTGAATGGACTAAACACACCAATCAAGGTAAAAAAGAGTAATAGAATGGATAAATATAACAAACTTTATTATATGTTGTTTATAAGAGACACGTCTACTGCAATCCCAGAGGTAGGTGGTTTGAATCCACCAGATACTCTGCTGGAGAAGGAGGGACAATCTCCTCCTGTACCAGTCAGATCTGATTTGATGCTACTCTCACATACACAAATAATAAAATAATTTTTTTAAAGACACATCTTAAAAATGAAGAGAAAGATAGACTCAATCAAATAGCATCCATAAAAGTGCAAGAGTGGCAACACAAATCTCTTATAAAATGAATATCAGGGTGAAAATCATCATTTAAAAAATGAAGAAGAGAGTGGTAGGAGGCAGCGGGAAGTACTGAGTCCTGAATCCCCAGGAGGCTGTGCAGGAGGAAGGCAGAAGGTGACGCCCCACCACTCCCAGGAGTCCTGAAGGAAATCCTACATAGAAGAGTGACAGCAACCACTATTAAATGCTTCACTGCTGAACTAGTTCTTCAGGTATCCTGGCTCTGGCAATTGGCTATGGGAATTCGATGACTGTTGCAGATCCAGGTCTGTCTTCAGAAAGCAAATATATTTCTCAATATACTTCAGAAACAAAGATATCTCTATCAAGTTTATACACACATCAAGTGCTAAGTTCTTCAATATCTTTATAAAAAAATGTACAGTTTTTTCAGTGCCTTCTGCACAGAAGAGAATATTGAGCAGAGTATCATTTTTCTTGATCAAGAATTGACTACTTCTGGTTTTCCTTCATTATGTGAAAAATTGAAAGATAAAGAGGCAAAGAGAGAATTAAATGTATTTGCAGTTTTAAATTGTATGAATGAACTACTTGTACTACAATGGAAGAACCTTCTAGCTCAGGGAAACGTGGAAACACAGAATCTGAAACTGGGAAGTGACTTGAACCATTTGCAAAGATGCTACACAAAGCTTAAGGAACAACTGGAAACTTCCAGGAGAGAAATACTTGGACTTCAGGATAGAGACAGACAGTTACAATGCAAGAACAGAAATTTGCACCAGCTACTTAAAAATGAAAAAGATGAGTTACAGAAATTACAAAATATCATTCATTGTAAGTCGAGCTACTCAGAATAATCATCATATGAAGAGAAAAGAACACGAATATAATAAACTAAAGTAACATCTACATCAACTTGTTATTAACAAGAAAGATAAAAAATAACTATGGATATTTTAAATTATGTGGAAAAACTGATGGAAGAATGGGTAAAACTGAAGCCAGTTTCTCAGGGATGAAATGTATTAACATTTTCTTGAATGAATATGAATATCGTCAGAAACAAATCCTAATGGAAAATGCTGACCTTAAGAAGGTTCTTCAGCAATTGAAAAAGGAAATAATCTCTCTTCTTTCTCCCCAAAAGCAGAAACCTAGAGAAAGAGTTGAAGTTAGTTCAGGAATTGTTATTTCTGATGTTGAAGAAGATGCTGGGGAACTGAATTGAGAAAGTATATGTGACATTCCCTGTGAAACGATAAGAAAGCAGCTTACAAATGGCATCAGAAAGCAGTGGAGAATTTTGAAAAGTCATGTAGAAAAACTTGATAATCAAGTTTCAAACGTATACAGATGTAATTTCATGACAAACCTATGAATTAGAAACAAAAATTCGAGCTAGAAATTCAAGAGTGTAAAGAAATGATTAAAACTCAGCAGCAACTTTTACAGCAGCAGCTTGTTACTGCATGTGATGATGATACCACGTCTCTACTATAGACTGTTATTTACTGGAAGAAAAGGAATGTCTTTAAAAAGAGTGGTCTCTATATAAAGAGCAGAAAAAGAATTTTGAGAGAGAAAGACTAAGCTGTACGGATGCTGCTATTCACCTGTGGTTGGAGTGAAAGGCATTTGAAGAAGAATGAGCCAGTTGGTTAAAGGAGCAGCTTTTAAATATGACTACCTTTGACCACCAGAACTCATAAAATGTGTAACTTTTAAGTGCCTTCTCAGGAAGATCTGGTCGGGACAATCTTAAAGTACGCTCAAGGCCACGACAAAAGAAGTCTCACAGTGTGTCTAACGGGTCTTCAGTACGCACATCTAAACTTACTAAATCTCTTCCTGCTTCTCCTTCTACTTCAGATTTTTTCCAGACACATATCTATAGGTGATCTTTTCACTATTTTTAAAAATTACTTGGCTTGTACTTATGAGGAAAAGTTGAGATGATTACAATATTAGAAATGGTAGACACTTTGGAAAGGAGTTTAGTAGATCCATTCATTATACAAATATTTGTTGAGTATCTGTTTTAGGTATTGTACTAGGTGTTAAAATACCTAGTGATAACAAGAGCTGCAGTGCAGTCCCAGAGACACACGGTTCAAATCCACCACCTGCTCTGTAGGAAAAGGGTGGGCATTCTTCTGTACAATTTCCTGCCTCTGAAAACCCATTGGATGGTCAGCTATGGGTCAGTTCCAACTTGATAACAAACACCAACAATAGTACTTCTAAAGTATATAGTTGTTAAATGCCATTGAGTTGTACACAACTCACAATGACCCTATGAATGAGAGACTTGAACACTTGTATAACTTTCATCATTTCTCCAAGTTCATAGTTTCCAGATGGAAACTCTTTCAGAAATAGATGCCACTCCTGCTTCCAAGTTTGTGTGCTTTTATTTCATGCTTTGAACACTGCTTAAAATACTGCCTTACATACAGGAATTATTATTTTAGGCACATAATAAATATGAGGATACTTTTTTAAACAGTTAATGTAAAGTATATACTTTAAAGTTTCAAAAAAATTTAAAGGGTATTACATTATAACTAAATGAACAAAGAAAGACCAAGTAAGCTGTGGGAGAATATCATGAATATCATCCATGAAGAATGCAAAAGATCATTACAAAAGCAGAGAGGAAGAGAAGACCAAGATGGAGGTCAGATGAGACTGAATATTGTATTAGAGAGCCAAGAAGTCAAAAACTAAAAGAAGAAATGAGAGAATTAAAGGGTTACCTACAACCAGGAATGAATGGGACCTCTTAGAATCAAATCCCTGTGCACATCCAAAAACTTCTCCAACGGGCTAAAAGAGAAGCCACAAACAGAGAAAAAAAAATTTGATAATAACATTTCTGATAAGGGTTATGCATCAGAGAGCTGGACAATGACGAGGGATTATAGAAAGAGAAGTGATG
>NW_006399886.1:7826551-7841663 GCF_000299155.1 Elephantulus edwardii
CTATGAGCAGAAATATGGCCTCAGGATTGTAGGGTGACTCATCAGCAACCTTTGTTATGCGAGTGACACTACCATACTTGCAGAAACTGAGTAGGACCTGAAACACTAGCTGTAGAAGATCAAGGACTGCAGCCTTCAATATGGATTGAAGCTCACCATCAGGAAAACAAACATTCTCACCTCTGGACCTATTGGCACCATTACGGTAAATACTGAAGAGACAGAGTGTTAACAGCTTCAGTATGCTTGGTTCAAAAAGCAACACTCTTGGTAACAGCATCAGAAAATCAAAAGACCAATTGGATTAAGAAAATCTACTTGCAGGGACACTTCCAGAATCCTGAAGCTCAATGATATCAGTCTGAAGACTACGGTATTTACAATTACTTGTTATGCATCGGAAAACTGGACATAGACTAGGGACATAGCTGTGGTGCTGAAGAAGAGTATTGAATGTATTATGAACTGCTAGGAGAACAAACAGGTTCATACTAGAGAGAGTGAAACAGCCTGCTCTTTGGAGGCAAGGATTCTGAAGCTTTTTCTAATATGCGTTGGGCATGTTGCAAGGAGGAACCAGTCCTTGGAGAAGGATATCATACTTGGGAGGTTGGAGGGACAGCACAGGAGAGGAAGACCCTTAATGAGATGGATTAACTCTGACACACCTACCCCAGTCAAGAGGGGTAACAGGGTAGGTGTGTGAGAGACAATAAGTTTCGCTCAGGATGGAACAGGATTCAGATATGTTATACATATAAATCACATGTGACTCTACAGCACATAACAACAACAAAACTCATTTCACTTTTTTCTCAACTGCACATGGTACACTTTCCATAATTAATCACATATTAGGGCAGAAAGCAATCCTCAGCAAATTAAAAAACAATGAAGTAATACAGATTATCTTCTCATACCACAAAGTCATAAAACTAGAAATTACCAATATGACAATAAACCTATAAAATCACACATGTGGAACCTAAGTAACATATTGTTCGAACATAATTTGGTTATTGAAGAAATAAAGAATGAAATAAAAAAAACTTACTTGAAAGAAATGATAATGTAAATATAATGTACCAAAACATCTGGGTTGTAACTAAGGCATTCCTCAGGGGGCGTTCACAGCAATAGGCACACATTAAAAAAATAAAAAAAGAAAAAATAAGTAAATTAATGATCTAACAACACCATCATCAAATAGAAAAAGGAAAACAATCTAACCTCACAGACTCTAGAAGAAAGGAAATAGTAAGTATAAGAACTGAAATCAATGAGATAGAAAACATAAAAACAATTGAAACCATTAAAAAAACCCAGGAGCTGGATTTTTGAAATTGTTAGTAAAATTGGCAAACTTAACAATGGGAGAAGACACAAATAACTCAATTTAAAAATAATATAGGTGACAACACAACAGAACTAGAGGAAACTAGAGCTATAATTTCAGAAAATTAAGTAAAGCTATACTCTAAAAAATTCAAAAAGCTAGAGGAAATGGACAAATTATTTGAAAATCATGCCTTACCCAGATTAACAAGCACAGATGTAGAACACTTGAATAGACCCATCACAGAAGAAAAAATTGAGCAGATCATAAAAAGATTTCACCACAAAAAATTGCACTGGGTCAGATGTTTTCATAGCTAAATTCTACCAAACAGTCAGAGAAGATTTATCACAAATTCTACTTAAATTATTTTAAAAAGTAGAAAAGGAAGAAATATTCCCAGAGATAAGTAAGCATAATCCTAATAGAAAAGGCAGGCAAAGTTATTAAGAGAAAACTAAAGACCAATATCTCTCTTGCACATCAATGCAAAAATCCTTAACAAAATCCTAGATAACTGAATCCAAAAGCACATCAAAAATAGAATTTGTCATGACCAAGTGGGATTCATAACAAATATGCAAGGATGGTTCAATATAATCAAAATAATCATTGTAATTCACTGTGTTAATAAAGAAAATAATAAGAACTGTATCTTAGCAATAGATGCAGAAAAAGCATTTGGCAAATCCAAAACCCCTTTCTGATTAAGACACTCAGCAAAATATGACTAGAAGTGGATTTCCTTAATACAGTGAAAAGTAGTATATATGCAAAATTAAAGACCCATATTATTCTCAATGAAAAATTATGAAAAGCCGTTTTCTTAGGAACAGGGACCAGAAAATGATGCCCACTGTCATCACTTCTATTCAGTGTTGTATTGAAAATACTTGGTTTGGGAATATGACAAGAAAAAGAAGTAAAAAGCATGCAGATTAGCAAATGTGACAGTGTTTAGAGAAAACCACAAGAACTTAACAAAGAAATATTTTAGAGGCAGTGGACATATTTAGAAGGGTGGCAGGATGCTTGCAGAACTGACCCTTAGCTAACCCTCCAGCTTATATTAAAAGGCAATTAATCACACAGAAGATTGCCCATCCTTCCCCAGAAGAGCAGCTGGTGGCCTCAAATTGTGTGCCTTTAAGATTTCAGTGCAACTTCTTGCCATTACAATATAAATACCCGAAGTCAGTAGGATTCTCAGTAACAAAGAGAACTCTACAGTAACAAAGATAACTCAGAGAAAAAACCAATACTGCAATATCATTTACAATAGCCAATCACAAATTGAGACTCTTGGGAATAAACTTAACTGTTGTTGTGTGCTGTCAAGTCATAGATGACTCATAGCTACCCACCCTATGAACTAAAAACCTGAACACTTGTATAATTTTCATAATTTCTCCAAGTTCATAGAGATTCTGGAGTCAAACATAACTAGACAAACAAAATACCTATACAAAGATAACTACAGAACAGTTCTGTGAGAAACAATAAAAAACTTAAATAAATTGGAAAACATTCCTTGTTCATGGATAGGACTATTCAGCTCAGTGAAAATGACAATCCTACCAAAAGCAATATTCATATTCAATGTAATCCTAATACAGACACCAAATTCATTTTTCAAAGAGATCAAAAAGGACATTATCAAGTTTATCTGGAGAGAAAACACATCCCAAACAAGCAAAGGAGTTCTGAAAAACATAAATGAAGTGAGACACATAGCACTACCTGAACTCAAAACCTGCTACACCGCAATAATAACCAATACAACATGTTACTGTTACAGTGACAGGTACATAGACCAAAGAAACAGATTTTAAAACCCAGAAATGGACCTAACTATCTATATTAACTGATGATCAGCAAGGATATAAAATTTATCTGATGGGTAAAAACGATAATCTCTTCAACAAATGGTGTTGGCAAAATTGGACTGCTACCTGCAAAAAGATGAGACAGGATCCACATCTCACGCTATTCACAAAAATAAACTTAAGGTGGATCAGAGATTTAAGAATTACATCCAAACCTGTAAAGTTCATAAAAGACTAACTGTGACGAAGCTTCAAAGGCCTCATCTATGGTACAAAAAGGCTGACAAATAGAGCCAGAAATGTACAATCAGGAGAGGATAAAATTGATGAATGGGACCCTCTATTAAATCCCTATGTACTTCAAAAACTTTTCCCAATATGGTGAAAAGCAACAGACAAAATGGAAAACAAACAAAAAACAACTAAAAGACCATGCATCTACCCAAAACAAGCAAATAAAAGCCCACAAAATATCCACAAAAAACCTCAAAACAAACAAACATTTGGCAATACTATCTTAGACAAAGATCACGTAACAAAACTTTACAAAATACTACTGGACCTCCAGAAGAAAAAGACTGATATACCAATTACATAATGGGCAAAAGAGAGGGAAAGATTTTTCCAAGAGAAAGACATATGGATGGCCAATAGACACAAAAATGTTCAAAATCACTGGCAATAAGAGAGACATAAATCAAAACCACATTGAGATACTATCTTACTCCAGTAACAGTGACAAAGTTTAGCAGAACAGCAAGCAATAAATGTTGAAGAGGATGTGAAGGGTTGGGAACTCTCAAACACTGTTGGAGGCACTTTAAAATGGTACAACCACTGTGGAAGACAGTTAGGCATTTCCTCAAAAAGCTGAACGTGGAAACTCCATATGACCTAGCTATTCCCATACTAGGAATATACCCCAAGGAAATTACACCTGAGGCACAAATGGGGCTTTTTACACTAATGTTTATAGTAGCATTAATCACCAAAGCAAGAACATGGAAACAGACCAAATGTCCAACCACACCAGAATGTATTGAAAAATTGTGGTACATTTATATGATGGTATTCTACTCAGCACTCAGGAGCAACAATTATGAGATATATAGCTTTGGAGAGACTGGAGAGCTTTTTGCTGAGGAAAGTATCTCAGTTTCATAAGGACAAATATTGAATAAGACCATTATTGTAAGAATAGAAGGATAACTAGTAAAACATGATGGGTAGGGATGAAATCACAGGGTTGTACAATTTGGTGAATGAAGGGAAAGAATAAAGAAAATGAGAAATATCTGGCTGGGACCTGAAAAGACGAGGTAATGATAGACATAGTCCAGTGGTCATTAATATGATAAAACATAATAAATATGAATAATTGTATGAAATATAATGTGAATGAAGACTATTTTGAAATAAAATGTATAAGAATTTTGTAAACAAATAAATATAAAACAAAAATTTAAAACAAAGCTAAAGTTTCAAAATAGGTAGAAGGCAGAAAGCAATATGCATAAGAGTAGAAAATGTTGCCATCAAGTAAGTTCTGATTCATAATTGCCGTATAGGACAAAATTATGACTGCTCAGTAGGATTTTTAGGACTATATTATATACAAAGGAGACTGCCATATCTTTTTTCTGTGGAGTAACCGATTGTTTAGACTTCAGACCTTTGGTTAGCAGTTAAATTGTTTAACTACTGTGTTACTGTTGTTGCTGTATACCACTGAGTCAGAACCAACCTATAGCTGACCTTCCAGAAGGTTTTCAGAAGCAGTTAATTGCACAAGAGGAGATTGCCTGTTTCTCCTGCAGAGTAGCCGGTGGGTTTGAACCTTGTCTTTTCAGGATTTCAGCGCAGATTTTTTACCACTAAACCATGAACACTCTCTACTGTGCTAATAAAGTGTCTCAAAAGGAGTGTTTTGCTGTTCGTGTTGGGGTCAGAACCAATTTATATCTGACCCTCTAGTGGATTTTCAGAACTGCAGTTAACACCAATTAGAGGAGATTGCCCATCTTTCTCCCATGGATTCAAAATACATGCCTTCGGCTTCCAATGCAGGTGCTTACCACTAGACTACTATATTTAATAAAGAGAACTTTCAAAGATGTTTAAACTCTACTTTTCACTAGAAAGTCCTTAAAAATCTCTTTGGTGGTTGTGGTTGTTAAGTGTCATCAAGTATAACTTCTAGTGACCCTATGAGCAAAATTGACTTTTTGAGGGTAGAATCAACCTGAGATTTTCATTTACACCTTTATTTAATTCCTTCATTCACAGATTAAAACTGAAAGACAATTATGAAAAAAATGGTTTCATGTGCCAGAATGAAAGAATACATATTCTACTCTTTTAAAATGCTTTAGTTTAAGTTTGAATTCACTGCAGTGAATTGAACCTTTTTGGTAGGTGAATAGTCACTTAACTGAGATTACATTTCTCTATATTTTATTTTCTATTCAGTATTGTACATCTATTCAATTAAAATTACAATTTCAAAATAATAATACTCCATAATTTGGCCATAATAGGTGAGATAAAATTATTTAAATGAATCACTTTGATCTTTGTTCAATGCACCAGATATTTATTTATAAGGGATTTTCCTGTTTAAGATGTAAATTATGGAAAAGTTGTAAGATTAATACATATTTATACCCATTAAAATTCAATGAAAGATTTTATTAAGGTCAAATTTATTGAAAGGAAATGACTCAAGAACATAGAAAGATTCACCATTTAATATTCTCTATTATCTACACTATTTTAAAGAAAGGCTAATTCATATTGAAGAAAAATAATAACTGTAATGGAAATGATACTTTAGTAAGGAGTCAGTCTTAAGTGACCCTTATACAAATTGAATTGTACTTTAATTTCCAAAGTAATGATTGTTGATTAATTATTCATTTACACTTGCTGATTGAATACAGAATTTTGCTGATAGCTAATTGAACAAATGAGTTATAATGACACTAATATATTGTTAATATATAAAACTTGTTCCACAAACTAAAAAGGTACATCAATATACAAACAACCTGTTATGCAGATGATACAACCTTGCTTGCTGAAATTGAAGAGGATCTGAAGAACTTGCTGCAGAAGATCAGGGACTGTAGTCTTCAATATGGGTTGAAATTCAACATCAAGAAGAAAAATATTCTCACCACTGTGCCAATTGGCAGCACCAGGATGGATCTAGAAGCGATTAAAGTTGTTAATAATTAAAGCTTGTTCAGCTCACAATCAGTACTCTTGGCATCAGCAGTCAGGAAATCAAAGAGGAATTTCTTTGGGAAAATCTGCTTTCAGGGACCTCCCCAGTGTAATGAAAAGCAATGACGTCAGTCTAGAGACTAATGTGCACCTAATCCACGCCATGGTCTTCACAATTACTTGCTATGCATCAGAGAGCTGGCAATGACTAATAATGACAAAAGAAGAATTGATGCCTTTAAGTTGTGGTGCTGGAGAAGAGGCATTGACTGCCCTGAAAATAAATAGGTCTCTCTTGGAGATGGCTAGGATTCTGAAGCTCTGTCTCACATATTTTGGCATGTAGCCAGAAGAGATTGGTCCTTAGAGAAGGACATCATGCTTTAAAGTGTAGAGGGCTAGTGCAGGAGACGAAGACCCTGGATGAAATGGACTGATACAGTAATTGGGGCAATGTAGGTTACGGTGTCAGAATTAGTGAGACTGGCTTGGGACACAGCAGGCTTCAGAGCTGCTGTACATAGGGTCACTATGAGTCACAGATGATTTGTGGACATAACAGCAACAACAAAAACAAGAACAACAATAAACATATATTGGGAGTTCTGGAGGCCCAGTGGTAAGTAGTAAAGGCATATGGTTCAAATACACTATTTACTCAATGGGAGAAACATTGACTATTTCCTCCCATGCAATTATATTGCCCCTGAAAACTCACTGGAGGGTCTCATATGAGTTGAACCAACTTCATGGTACATACCAAGAATAATATAAGCATATATTTCTATGAGTTTCTGTTTTCTTGGATAAACTTCAGCCAGCATTATTCTTGAAAGCAAGAATGGTGAAGCTTTATCTCACATATTTGGGACATCTTTCTAGGAGAGGCTATTCCTTGGAAAAGGATATCACATGTGGAAAGGTGGAGGGTCAATGAGAGAGGAAGTCCCTCAACATTGACTTGATAAATTCAAGTCTCTTGTTGATGTGGATTGCTAGGAGTTGTACTTGACCCACTAGCGTCTAGCAATAACAATCTGTCAAAATTTGTCTTACTTATATAATCATTTATACTCAATTTTTCTTCTGCTATATTGTTGCATATTCACTCAGTGGTGAGAATTTTCATTTTCTTGATGTTGAGATATAATTTATATTGAAGGCTGTAGTCCTAGATAACTCATAGCAACCCGATGTACAACAGCCCTAAACTCTGCCCTATCCTATGCCAATCTCACTATCTCTGACACAACTACTACTGTTACTCCAGTCACTGAATAAATCCATTTCATTGAGAGTCCTCCTCTCCTGCACTGTCCCTCCACCCTCCCAAGCATGACGTCCCTCTCCAAGGACCGGCCCTCCTTGCAACATGTCCAAATTATATCAGACGAAGCTTTAGAATCCCTCCTTCCAAGGAGCAGCCTGACTTAACCCTCTTCAGGACAAACATGTTCATTTCCTTAGCAGTCCATGGTATAGTCAATACTTTACTCCAATACCACAGTTCAAAGACATTAATTCTCTTTCTACCATCCCTATCATTATTCAGCTCTCTGATGCATATAGCAGATGATTGCAAAGACCATGGCATATATCAGGCGCACCTCAGTCTCCAGACTGACATTGTTGCACTTCAGTACTTTAGAAAGGTCTCTAACCACAGACTCTCCCATTATAATACATCTTTTAATTTCCTGACTGCTGGTGCCAAGAGTGTTGACTGTGGATCCAAGAAAACCAAAATTGTGAACAATCTCAATCTCTTCACCATCCATCATGATGTTGCCAATCAGCCCAGTGGTGAGAATCTTTGATTTCTTGATATTAAACCTCAAACCACTCTGAAGACTGCAATTCCTGACTTTCAGTGCTCCAGGTCTTCCTCAGTTTCAACAAGCAAAGTTGCGTCATCTGCATAACACAGATTGTTGATGATTCTTCCTCCAATCCTGATGCCACATTTCTCCTCATATAGCCCAGCCTCCTGGATAATCTGTTCTGCATATAGATTGAAAAGGTATGGAGACAGGATGTGACCCTAGTATACACCCTTCCTAATTTTGAAATATGCGGTACTTTCTTACTCTGTTCTATCTACTGCCTTCTGGCCCAAGCAGAGGTTTTGCATTAGCATAATCAAGTGTTCTGGGATTCCCATTCTTCTCAAAGTAAGCCACAGTTTGTTATGAACCAAACAGTCAAATGCCTTTGTGTAATCAATGAAACAAAATAGACATTCTTCTGGTATTCCTTGTTTTCACCCAAGATCCATCTAACATTAGCTACAATATCCCTAGTACCACGACCCCTTCTAAACCCAGCCTGGACTTCTGGCATTCTCTGCTGATGTGCTTTTCCAGTTGTTTTTGGATAATCTTCAGCAAAATTTTGCTCACATGTGATATTAATGATGTTGTTTGATAACTTCCACACTCTGTGGGATCACCTTTCTTTGGAATGGGAACAATATAGATCTCTTCCAATCTGTTGGCCAAGTAGTTGTTCTTCAAATTTCTTGGTACAACTTGGATGAGCACATCTAGGGCAACATCTGTTAGCTGAAATATGTCAATTGGCAAACCATCAATTCCTGGGGCCTTATTCTTAGCTAATTATTTCAAAGCAGTCTGAACTTCTTTCTTCATCACCATAGGCTCTTGCTCATATGTTGTTTCATTAAATTATTCTGTGTATTCTTTTTGGTATAATGACTGTATACTCTTTCCATCTTCTCTTAATACTTGCAGGATCACTCAATATTCTTCCCAAGGCATCCTTAAGTATTGAAACTCGAGGCTTGGATTTCCTCTTCAGTTTCTTGAACTTAAGAAATGCTGAGTAAATTCAGCCCCTTTGATTTTATGACTCCAGCTCTTTGTACATATAATTATGAAACATTACTTTGTCTTGTTGCACAGCCTTTTGGAATCTCCTGTTCAGCTCCTTAATGTCTTGGAAATTCAGTGAATACCACTATCATTCAAATGTAGGCACCAACAACCAGAGCCAAAAAAGAGGAAATTGATGATTTCTAACAACTTTTTCAGTCAGAGATAGATCAAACTTGCAATCAAGATGCATTAATAGTGATGGGTGACTCGAATGCAAAAGTTGGGAAAGAGAAGAAGGATCAGTACTTGGAAAGCATGAACTTGGTGACAGAAATAAAGCTGGAGATATCATGATAGAATTTTGCACAATCCACAATTTATTCATTGCAAATACATTTTACAAGAAAAATAAACACAGGCTATACATATGGATTTCACCTGATGGTATGCATAGGAATCAGATTGATTGCATCTGTGGAAAGAACCTCTGGAGAAGCTCAATATTAGCTATGAAAACTAGGCCTGGTGCTGACTGTGGAACAGATCACCAACTACTCATATCCAAGCTTAAGCTGAAGCTAAGGAAAGTGAAATCAAGCCCACAGGGACGAAAATATGACCTTGAGTCTATCCCACCTGAATTTTAGAACCATCTCAGGAACAGTTTTGAGGGCTTGAACACTAATGAGCGAAGGTCAGATGAGTTACAAGAAGATACCAAGAATATCATCTAGGGAGAGTGCAAAAAGTCATTGCAAAGACAGAGGAGGAAGAAAAGACCAAAGAAACTGAATTTTGGACTAGAACACTGAGAAGCCAAAGCAGAGGCAAGAAATAAAGATATTAAAGAGCTGAACAGGAGAGGCAAGGATAGAGAAGTTTTATTCCACATATTTGGGGCATTTTGTTAGAAGGCACCATTCCTTGTAAAAGAACATCATGCTTTGAAAAGTGGAGGGTCAGCAAAGGAGAGGAAACCTCTCAATGAGAAAGAGTGGCACAGTGACTACAGCAATAGGTTCAATTATCAGAGAAGGTGAGGATGGCACAGGGTGCGATAGGAAAGGCCTCAGATCTGTTTTTAATAGGATCACTATGAGTCATATTCAACTCACAGACACATAATTACAATTATTTGTGTATATTTGCTTGCAGTTTGGCATATAGTTATTGAGCACTAACTGCATAATAAACATTTTTAGGTCATGAATCTACAGAAGTGAATAAAGTAAGAAAACCTCATATCCTCAGAGTTTGTATTTTAACGAGAGTGATTATAAATAAATCAATATCAAGAAGTTATTAAGTATAATGAAAAAAAAGAGGGGTGAGCGCATGGAGAATAGTGAATGTATATATTTTTTAAGAGTAAATAGGAAAGATATCCCTTAAGAGATGACATCTTAAATCAGCAACATTCAATGAGTGTGAAATAGAAAGATTCCTAATTTGTAGTTTCAAATTTTCATTTAGAAACCTTTTTATATGTAGTGAATTGAGCAATGAAGGAAAATAGACCAAATGGCTGACAGGCAAACAATGTTGGTGCCTCCAAGAAAATTTTCTAGGGTCGATTATAAATAAAAAGCCACTGTTTAGTCTAAATCTGTTTTTTATGCAGAGGACTATTTAGAAGCACACAATTAAACTCTTGAAAATTCATCATTCTGAGTTTCCAAATTCTGAAATCTCATAACAAATAGTGATGGAAACAATGTGATGGGTGGAGGGAGGGTTGGGTAATTTTTGATGGGTGGAGGGAGAGTTGGATAAAGAAATGGGAAAGATCCAGTGTGGAAAACAATTCATATAAATTTTGTAAGTAAATGAGTATAAAATAAAAATTTAATTTACAAAAGAATTGTGCTATTAAAATGGAAAAAAAATCAGCGTTGAATATTGCTGTTGAGAATTTAATTAGAAATATGTGGTCAAATTTTAAAAAATAAAAACACGTTAACACAATAATTTCACCTTTAGTATTATTCGTTGAAAATGAAGACACCAATTCTAAAAAATATACGCACAGTGCCATTCATCATACAATCGTTTATATAGTAAAATGTTATATTTTACTAAAAATTGTCAGCTGTGTAAAGAAAGTGTAGGGGACAATTAAGGACTTCATTCACTTATTCATTTCCATCAAGTCAAAAGTCGCTCAAAGCTGACCATCCATAGGAGTTTTAGAGTCTTCAAATTACCTGGGAGAGTGTCCTTTTTTCAACCATAGAGCAGTTAGTATCAGGAGTCAGTGTGGCATCAGGATTGGAAGGAGACTGATCATTACCCTGTGTTATGCAGATGACATAGCTGAAAGTGAGGAGGACTTGAAGCACTTGTTGCAGACCATCAGGAAGTACAGCCTTTGGAATGGATTTCATCTCAAATGACAAGAAAACAAAGATTCTTACCACTGAACCAATTTGTTGACTATCAACAGTTTTATCTTGCTTAGGACATGTTGCTAGGAGGGGCTATTCTTGGAGAAGGACATGATGCTGGAAAGGGTGATGGGTCACCAAAGGAGAGGAAGACCCTTGGCCAAATGTATTGACACAGTGACTGTTGCAATGGGCTCTTGTGTGTCAGAAAGTGTGAGGATGGTGTAGGATAGAGCAGGGTTCAGATATTTTGTTCATGGGGTTGCTATGAGTCATACTTGACTCTAAAGCACCCAACAACAACTAACAACAACAGAGCAGCCGACAGATTCAAATTAGCAGCCTTTAGATTGGCAGAACAACTCATTACCATCTAGCTCATCAACGTTTTCTATAAACTACTGATGTTATAGTTGTTGTTGTAGTTAGGCACCATCAATTTGACTAAAACTCATAGTGATCCTGTGAATAATAGAATTGAATCTTGCCTTAACCTCATTCTCTTCATCTCTGATACAGTAGAGCGTATTGGCACAGTTCCTGTGTCAATCTATCTCATTAAGTGTCTTATACCCCTTAGCTGATCCTTCACCTTCCCAAACATGATTGCCGCACACCCCCCCCCACCTCCCCGCCTCCAGATTGACTTCTAACAACGTGCTCAAAGCATGTGAGATGAAGTTCCACCACTCTTGCCTCTGAGGAGTATACTGGTTTTACTTTCTCCAATATATATGCATTTGCTCTTTTAGCCAGCCATTCAGTTCTCTATCACAACTCAAAGTCATTGATCCTTTATCTTTCATACTTATTCATTGCTCAACTTTCAGATGTATAGCCAGCAATTAAAAAGACCATGGACTGGACCAAGTGCATATTGGTGTTCTAGCTGATAGCCTTGATTATTAACAATTTTAAGAGGTCCTTGACAGCAGATGTTAACAATCCAACATACCTTTTTAGTTCTTCACTGCCGATACTAAGGAATTAATAGTGGATTCAAGTAAAATGAAGCTGCTGACAACTCTATCTTTTATCCATCCATCCATCAGGATGTTTCCTATTGATCCAATGGTGAGGATTTTTGTCTTTCTGATGTTAAAATGTAATCTATGTTGAAGGCTGTAGTCTTTGATCTTAAGCAGCAAGTGTTTCAAGTCTTCTTCAGTTTCAGCAAGCAAGGTCCTATCATCTGTCTAATGCAGGTTGCATATGAATGAGTTTCCTGCCAATCCTGATGCCACATTCTTTTTCTCTTTCTCTGATGCCACATTATTAACATTCTCCAGCTTTCCAAATTATTTGCTCAGCAGATAGTCTCAATAATTATAAATAAAGGATACAGCTTTAACTCAAACCTTTCTTGATTTTAAGCCTCAAAAATATTTGCTGTGCATGCAGACTTATCAATTATATTGTTGTTATGTGCCATAGAGTCAGAATCCACTTACATGTTATTCTTCAGCAATTTTTCCAAGACCATAAATCACAAGGAAAAATAGCCTATACTTCTCCCAGGGACAGTGAATTCAAGCCTTATTCTCTTGGGTTTGCAGTGAAACCACTAGACCACTAGGGATTCCTAATGATTTTTTCATAACTAAAACATAGTGTTGTTGTTTTTTGTTGTTTCTTTTAATAATTGAACTTATAGCACAAGTTTTGAACTTCTTTAGGTAATAAAATAAATCTTAAGTATCAAATTTTTCAGAAACCATCTTGTTTTCTGTAGAAAATACAAATACAGTAAAGCAGAAGTAGATGCAGACTTTTCTCTCCTTGATCACACAAATAAACTGCGTTCCCAGGCTCCCTGTGAGTTAGTGGTAATTTCTGAGCTATCTGTACAATGTGTCATAAATGACAACTGTCTTTTCCTGGCCTACTCTCCTACATTGGACCCTGTTTTTCTCCCTTCTGCAAGTGAATAAAGATTAGTAGATGGCCCTGCAGAATGACTGAAATTGCAGATGGAAAGGAAGTTCTTGGATCATTATTTGTAAAAAACTCACACTATTGAATTCTAGTTAGTAAGAAATAGATGTTGGCTTGATGGAAACACTACATTTTATCTCTATATTTATAATAGGTTAGATTTCTCTAGTATAAATATCAGAGTGTGAGCTTTATGGTTTGAAATTTTAAAATATAACTTTTAAAAATCCAAAAGGCGCAGATTAATTTGTAATGTAAATCACTACATAGTAACATCCACAGTCAGCTCCTGGCCTAGTTTTCACAGCTGATATTGAGCTTCTCCAGTGGTTTGGTTTTTTTTTTCCCCCCACAGATGTAATAGATCTGATTCCTATCAGGTGAAATCCATGTGTATAATCTGCGTTTATGTTTCTAATAAAACGTATTTGTAATGAATAAATCATTGTACAAAATTCCATCATTCTATCTCCAGCTTCATTTCTGTCACCAAGCCCATGTTTTCCAACTACTGATTCTTCTTCTCTGTTCCCAACTTTTGCGTTCCAGTCACCCATTATTATCAATGCATCTTGATTGCATGTTCGATCTATCTCCGACTATAAAAGTTGGTATAAATCATCTATTTCTTCTTCTTTGGCTCTGGTTGTTGGTGCATATATCTGAATGATAGTGGTATTCACTGGGCTTCCTTTTAAGCATATGGATATCAATAATCCTCTCACTCACAATGTTGTACTTCAAGATGGATCTAGAAATTACTTTTTTTTTTTGCACAGAACAGTTTTTTTTATGTTTGCTTAGTGCTTCCTTTGCCATTCCCTACCACAAACACATGACCCTCCATTGCACTTCCTGCTATGAGCATTCAGTTCTTACTCTAATTCCGTTCCGCGTTCTTGGGTTGAGGTCACAATTCCAACGATGGTGCAGGGCTGGTCATGTTTTGTCCTACCGACCATGGAGTTCCTGTGATCTCTGTATGTGTGCTGCTCAATCAATATCCAGCCGTTCTGCAGACAGGAGGACAGTGCAGCAGCCCAGGAATGTGAAGACCAAAGCTCTGGAGGGGCGTCCTCAGCACTGGGCGGCGTGTGGCACAATCCACTGGGCAGCGGTGGGGACCCAGCATGCGCTCTGCTAGGCTGGATTCTCCTTTTTACCATGCCGTTCCTCCCGGTGCCATAGAGCTCTCATCTGCAGAAAGCACAGGAATTACTGGAGCAACCAGAGGGTGAGTGAAGCAGGCGCTCCTGGCCTGGGCTGCCCACAGTGAGGATAGAAATTACTTTTTTAACTATGAAAGCAACCTCATTTTTTCTCACCTTTTCATCTCCGGAGTACTATATCATACAATCACCTGACTCAAAATGACTTTGATTTCATCCCACCTGAATTTCAGAATCATCTCAGGAACAGGTTTGAGGCCTTGAACACTAATGAGCAAAGACCAGATGAGTTGTGGGAGGATGTCAAATGTATATTCAGGAAGAGTGCAAACGGTCATTACGAAGACAGAAAAGGAAGAAAAGACCAAAATGGCTGTGAGAAGAAACTCTGAAGATTGCACTG
>NW_006399886.1:7843333-7844168 GCF_000299155.1 Elephantulus edwardii
GTGATTGGCACAGGACAGAGCAGAGTTTAAGGCTGTTGTACATAGGGTCACTATGAGCCACAAGCAACTTGACGGCACATAACAACAACAACAACAACAACAACAATGTGCCCAAAGTAAATAAGAAGTTTAAACATCCTTAGAGAAGGAGCACTCTGGTTTCACATCATTCAAGATAAATTAATTTGTTCTTTTGTCAGTGCCTGGAATAATTACTATACTTTGTCAACAACGCAATTCTACGGCACCTATTCTTCTTTACTCTGTTTAATTCTTTGTCCAACCTTCAGATATATAAGACACAATTGAAAATACCATGGGTTGAATTAGGCACATCTTAAACTTTAAACTGACATACTTGTTCTTTTGGACACGTCCTAGACAACAGAATTCTCCAATATGGAAATCCAAGCAAAGTTAAATCATTGACAATTGCAAAATGTTTTCTTATTTTCCCTATGACTCTAAGTACTATACAGGTGTTAGTTACAAAGGGAGGAGCATATTGAATGGGACACACCACACATATTCTATTGAATTAGGGATTAGGAACATCATCCAGTCACTTTGAAGTTCTTATTCCTCTGGATCAAAACATAAATAGAGGACCAGTCATATTGGTTGGAGTGAATTATCTGCCACAATGGGCTCAATTGTGTCAGAAATGATACAGATGGCACAGGATAGGACAAGATTCATATTTGTTCATAGGATTGCTATGAGTTGCACTCAATTAAATGGCATCTAATAACCAAAGGAGAAAATATAAAATTTATGGTAAAAAAAGTCTCTTAGTATCATGTATGGTGATCCAACAGAGTGTGGACATTTTCAA
>NW_006399886.1:7847813-7849412 GCF_000299155.1 Elephantulus edwardii
TATTGAATATGCTAAGGCATTTGACTGTATGGATCAAAACTAATTATGAGTAACATTGAGAAGAACGGGAATTTCAGAGCATTTAATTGTGCTGATTTAAAACCTATACCTAGACCAAGAGGTTGTTGTGTGAACAGAGCAAGGAAACACTTGTTGCTGTTTTGTGCCATTGAGTGAGTTGCCTCCACTATATAGTTTAAAATTAAGAAGAGAGTATATCAGAATTTTATTTTCTTTTCATATCTTTTCAGTCTGTGTTGTTGTTATTAAATGATGTCTAGTTGTAGGCAACTCATAGCGACCCTATGAACAAAAACCCTGCACACTTGTACAACTTTTGCCCCTCTCCAGATTCATAGGGCTTCCAGAGGCAAGCTATTTCGGAAGTGGATGCCGCTCCTGCTTCCAAGCTTGTTTTAACTGGGGAGCTCCACCAAAAATTGTCTACCATGGGTAACCATTCTCACATTTGACACATCAGTGTCACCATGTTCAGCTTCACAGTAACCACGAGTTAACTCTGTACAGCAAGTGGACAGACCAGGGCTATATGACCTAGAAGAATGATTGACCAAAAACAAATACAGGCCTGAGGGATGCTGATTAGAGTCACTCACCTTTGGCATGGTAGCCTCACTTTCAGTTTGTATGCTGAAAAAATTATTTGAGAGCCTGGACTCTGTGTAGAAGAATGTGGCATTAAAATCAGAAGAAGACTCCTCAATAGCATAATTTATGCAGAGGACACAACCTTGCTTGCTGAAAGTAAAGAGGCCTTGAAGCACTTGTTGCAGAACATCAAATAATGCAGCATTCAATATGGAATGATTCTCAGTGTGTCAAGAAAACAAAAATCTTACTATTTTACTTACAGGATACATCATGATAGATGGAGAAAAGATTGAATCTGTCAACAACTTTGCCTTACTTGGATCCACAATCATTGGTACGAACAGTCAGAAAATATGGACAGGTATTGCACTGGGAAAATCTGTAGTTAGGGATGTCTCCAAATTATTAAAGAGTAATTATTTCAGCTTGAGAACTAAGATGTGTTAGATTCAAGAGGTGGGCAGTGAATTAGGATATCAAACATAATATCGTTGCTGAAGAAGAGTATTGATTATCCGACAGACTTCCATAAATCCCGAACGGATGTGTCTTGGAGAAAGTGCAGCCAGAGTGCTCTTTGGGGACAAAGAAGATAAATCTTTGTCTCACGTACCTCAGACAAATTGCTATGTCCCTTGGAGAGGGACATGATGCTCAGAAAAGCAGAGGGTAAGTGAAGGAGAGAAAAACCCTCAATTAGATGGATTGACACAGTGTTTCCTACAATGGGCTCTACTGTGTCAAGTGTGAGGATAGCACAGGATAGAATAGGTTTCAAATCCATTGTTCATTGGGTTGTACTCAATTTGAGGGACCCTAACAACTACAGCAACATATGCAGAATATTGAATGACCCAGGAAACATAAAAAGAAGATGGAAGGGATACATAAAGTCAACTATACAAAAAAGAACTGGCTGACACAGAAATATATCATGAAATAGTATATTACCTAGAAGAAATGGTGATGAAAGAAGAAATTAAAATT
>NW_006399886.1:7850550-7852910 GCF_000299155.1 Elephantulus edwardii
AAAAGTACTGAACATATAAACAATCTAGGGAACAAACAGGTCTGTCTTGGAGAGGGTTAAATCAGTTTATTCCTAGGAGGCATGGATTGTAAAGCTCCGTTGTACATAATTTGATTACGTTACTAGATGGGACCAGTCCTTGGAGAAGACCTCAAGCTTGGAAGACTGAAGAGTCCATGCAAGAGTGAGAAAAGAGATAGAAGTTGGAAGATGAAATTCTAAAATATATACTCTTACAAAATATTTCAAAATAAATATCACCACTCCTTCCTATAATTATATATAATATTGCCTCTTAACAGGGAACATCGGGAGTGTTTCCAATTGCTATGGCTTTACTGCAATACTAGTTTAGGATGATTTGTTACAAAGTAGCATTACCCTGGATGTAACAAATTTTAGGACAGTGATAATTCTTTTAATCTCTTTTCTACTGCCCTTTTAAATTTTTTAGTAGTTCACACTGTAAAAGGGATAAAACGCATTTGGCGCATTCTATGGTTATATCTACATTGAGCAAAGGTTGCTGTTACATTCATACAAGTCTTCACATTTTTTTCCTGTGGAATTTGAATAAATGTGCCCTGAAGAATAGTTCCTGAGCAAATGTTATTAAAGATTAGGTTTCTAGTGATTTTTCCTTATTGCAAGATGTCTCTAGTGTTTGCTCTTTTGACATCTTTTCCTGGCTGAAATTTTGAAGGGAAACCTAATATATTCTCCTTTTAGAATACCATAACATTATAACACTCTCCTGTGGGTAAAACATATTGTTCACTTAAGGTCAGTATTAGGAACATAATTAGAAATATGAGACCTGGGAAGGATGATGTGAACCGACTATAAAAATAGATCTAATGTAAGACTAGGCATATTCAAATCTTAGTAAAGTCAAATTTTATTATACAATTATCTACAGAAATCTTTTGCATTTTTTTCCCTTCTTTAAGATGATAGGCTTTTTTCCTCCACATCTTTGTGTGGAAATCGCACGATTGAGAACAATTACTTGCTATATTTTTCCATTTTGTTGTTGTTGTTATTTTGTGTTATCAAGTAGGAACTAACTGAAAGTTGACCCTCCAGAGGCTTTTCAGAGGCAATTAATCACTAGAGAGGAGATTGCTCATTCTTCTCCCAAGAAGCAACTAGTGGATTCCAACTACATGCATTTGGAACTGCAGTGCAGCTTCTTCCCAGTAAGGCACCATGTTGTTGTTAGATTTCGTCGAGTGGAGCACAACATATAGTGATCTTAGGAACAAAGGTCCTGAACTGTTCTATCCTGTGTCATCCTCACACTTTCTGACACACAAAAACCCATTGCAGCAGTCACCTTGTCAATCCACCTGGTCGGGGTCTTCCTCTCCGCCTACCCTACACCCTTCCCAGCTTCTTGCCCTTCTCCAAGGACTAGCACCTCTTAGAAATATGTTCAAAATATGTGAGGATAAGCCGCATTATTCTTGCCTCTAAAAAGTACTCTGGCTGAATCCTCTCCAAGACATATCTAATCGCTCTCTTGGCTGCCCATAGGATGTTCAGTGCTTTTCTCCAACACCATAGCTCAAAGATGGCAAATATTTTTCTGTTATCCTTATTCATTGTCCAGCTCTCAGATGCATAGCAAGTAATTAGAAAGACTATGGCCTGAATCAGACACACCTTAGTCTTCAAAGTGACATCACTACTCTTCAATAATTTAGAACTGTCTAACTGCAAATCTTCCCAGCACAATGTGTCTTCTTAGTTCCTTACTGCTGGTACCAAGGGTGTTAATTGTGGATCCAAGCAAGATGAAGCTGTTGAAAATTTCAATCACCTCTCCATCATCATGATGCTGCCTTTCAGTCCAGTAATTGAGAAACTAAATAACAAGAAATAAACAAGTAAATTGTTCTACCTAAACAGAAGACAAAATGTATTGTACTCTTAATACCCATCTTGTCATCAGATATCAAGACTTAGGAATTTAAGATGATACTGTTTCATTGCAAAGAAAAAAAAACACCCACAATCAGCTATGATTAAATCTCTTCTCCTCCGTAAGTCATAGGGAGCTCTGGTGGCCTAATGGTAAGGAACTGTGCTGACTACCTGAAGCCACACAAATAGAACCCACTAGTTTCTCTATAGGAGATGGATAGGAAATCTCCTTGTGTGTGATTTACTCTATAAGCCTGATAGAGGTTTTCAGATGGGTTGATTCCAACTCAATGATACTCAACAACAACAGCAACTATAAACTATTGATTCTAACACTTTCCCTTCTGAATAAGGACAGCATAAAGGAGTCACCACAGAGTGACATTGGATTCTGGATTCTAGAGATATTAAAAGTATGTAACAAACAGTAGATG
>NW_006399886.1:7853720-7855556 GCF_000299155.1 Elephantulus edwardii
GATTAAATTAAGCTTGGAAGCAGGAGTGACATCCACTTATGAAATAACTTGCCTCTGGAAATCCTATGAACCTGAAGAAAGGATGAAGGTTATACAAGTGTCCAGGTTTTTCGTTCATAGCATCACTGTGGCTTGATAGAACTTAACAACAACAACATATCTAATGCAACAACAACAATACAACTCTGCTCTGACTTAATTTCCTTCTCTACCACAGGTGTCTGACAGAAACATTAAAGGGCCTAAAAACTGACAGACAAGTCTCCCTGCATCTTTTTGAAGGTCATAAAGGCTCTGAAAAAGAGACTTTTAATTGATGTTTTCAATTCCCTTTAGGGCATTGTCTAAATTGCTATAACTTTTATCTTTTTATATCTCAATAATCCAAATTGAATGTCAATTTAATATTGAAATTTTAATTTGCACTCTTTGCAATTTGATTCTATTACAGTGTTTTAGTTGCTTTCATTGTTGTTAGATGCTGCCAAGTACAACTCATTACTCATTGAGACCCTATGAACAGCTACCCAGAACGGTGCCCTATTCTGAACCATCCTCATTATCTCTGACACAATAAAGCCCTTTGCCAATGTCACTGTATCCATCCATCTCATTAGAGGTCTTCTTCTTTACTGTTCCTCCATATTTCCAAGTATAATGGCCTCTTCTAAAGGATAGATAGCCTCATCCAGATACATGTACACAGTATTACAAACAAGGCCTTATCATCTTTGCCTCCATGGAGCACTCTGGCTACACCTTGGCCAAAACATATCTGTCTGTTCCTTTGACAGTACATGGTATATTCAGAACTCTCCTCCTGCAACACAGCTTCTACAGCACTGGACTTTCCAGAATTGTACGATTTACCTGGACTTTAAAGGAATCCTAGTGGTGCTGAGTGTAGATCAACTAACTCAAAGTCAGCAGTTGGAACCCACCAATTGCTCCATTGAAGAAAGATTAGTCAGCTGGTAATATTTCTTTCTTTGCAGAAGTCTCTGCTGTTATATAGGGACTGTTGAGTTGTAATCACCTCAAAAGCAATGAGTATTCTTGTTTCTGAAATAGTTAAGATGTATCACCCCATTTTCACATATCTCTCATGATTTTAGTAATATTCTCCTTTCCTTCTGCCATTGAATGATGTCAAGCTAATAAAAGAATAAAAGTTTCTATATTATGAGAGTAAGCTGGTGACTTTTCATGCCCTTATGACAGGTAGAAAATGAAATACGGTTGATTTAATGCTAATAGAGAAATAGGGATGAAAAGCATTGAAAAAAAATCAATCACTCTATCACATTCATTCTCTAGTGATTTAGATACTTATTGTACTTTAATGGTTATTTCAAAGATGTAACAATTTGAGTCATTAGTTTTTCTTTTCTGTTTTATATTTATATAGTCTCTGAAAACTGGGTTTTCCTACGAGAATTTGTTTATCACCAGGACCTCTATTCTCAAATCTTTCTATTTACTAAACAGATTCTTCCACCTTCATCAATTTCAATCTCCTATTTTCCAGAACGAGGGAGATTCTAGTAACTTGCAATGTGCTTTCCATCTTTATGTCTGCCTAAGCTTTAAATTGACCTCTGGTGACCTAGTGATAAGGAGCTGCACGACCAGCCAAAATATATGTGGTTCAAATCTACCTACTCCTCTGTGGTTCTCCCACAGATAACAGATGAGTTCTCTCCTTATAACTTACTGCCTCAGAAAGTCTAATGGAGGATGAACTAAGAGTTAGTTTGACTCAAGAATACACCACCATAGTAACAACTACCCTCAAATTTAGGATGATTTATTGTACTTATAAAGAGCCCTTGTGGT
>NW_006399886.1:7856286-7863906 GCF_000299155.1 Elephantulus edwardii
AATCTATATTGTGCTTAAGCTCATTCTTAAAACCACTGTTCCAATCCATTTAATTGAGATTCTTCATCATTTTACTGACTCTCAACTTCCAAGCATAATGTCTTTTTCCAGAGACTGGTAACATGCTCAGATTATGTAAAAAAATGGAACCACCCTTGCTCCAAAGAGCACTCTGGCTGCATTTCTAATAAGACAGGTTTGTTCATGCTTTTTATTTTATATTGATTTGTTTCCAATGCTCATGGACATTGTTTTACACTATTCTTTGTTCACAAGGTGTTTCATACAATCATTCTCATTCACTATGTTTTATAAAATTAATCACCATTAGACTATGCCTACTATTCTGTCTTTTCTGGTCCCCATCAGATCTTTCCCATTTCCTTTACCCCCTCTTCCCACCAAACTGTGCAACCCTAGTTCTCAAAAAACTGAAAATAGAAACTCCTTATGACCCGGCTTTTCCACTATTAGGAATACACTTAAGGAAATTAGACCTGAGACACCAATGGAGACTTATACACCAATATTGATAGCAGTACTGTTGACCATTGCAAGAAAATGCAAACAGTCCAACTGTCCAACCACACTCAAATGGATTGAAAATTGTGAAACATTAACACAATGGAATACTATGTACTCAGGAGAAATGATCTGAAAAATACTAAACAACTTGGCAGAGACTGGAGAGCATTATGCTGAGTATACTAACTCAGTCTCATAAGGTTAAATACTACAAAAGACCACTATAATAGAAACAGAAGGATAACCAGTAAAACAAGTATGAGAATCCAAGGGATGAAGGGGTGGGAGCAGAAGAGTATGAGTGGGGGCTAAATCACAGGGTTGTTCATTCTTTGACAAGTCATGCATATGCAGTATTATTTGCCAACACCTCAACTCATAGGCATCAATTCTTCAGTCTTTTCTTATTCATGGACCAACTTTAATTTACAATATTGTTGCTGTTGTTAAGTACATTCGATTCCTAGGTGCTTCATAGTGACCCTATGAACCAAAGTCCTGGACACTTGTATAACTTTCATCCTTTCTTCAAGTTCATAGGGTTTCTAGAGGCAAGCTATTTCCAAAGTGGATGCCACTCCTACTTCCAAGCTTGTTTTAATCAGGGAGTACCACCAAACACTGTCTACCATGGGTAATCATTCTCCCATTTGACACATCAGTGTCACAGTGGTCAGCTTCATAGCAACCACGAGTTACCTCTGTAGAGCAAGTGGACAGACCAGGACTATATGACCTAGAAGAATGTTTCATCAAAAACAATTGAAGACTGGCCTAAGAGCTGTGGATTAGAGTGACCCACCTTTGGCTTGGTAGCATCACTTTCTGTCCACTAGGCCTACTGATCTCTCTCTAAATTTACAGACATTTTAATATTTGAGTTAATTAATGTTTGAATTATTGATTGAGTTTTTAAATAATTGCTTTTAATTATTATGATCAGTAAAATTAAAAGTGATTCCTCTTGTCCAAAAGTCACTGAACTATTGCTTGTTACCATTGTGGATTTTAGTATTTAATGTGACCTTTTATTGTTTCACATTTTAAAGTAATCCTTTGCAAAATATTTGATCAATGCACAATGCCTGTTGCCTTCTAGACTGTTGCTTCTATGGGTGTTGACTGTGGATGCAAATTTTAATCTTTCCTCATTTATCATGATGTTTATCAGTCTAGTTGTGAGAACTTATTTTTGCTTTATGATATAGTGTTGGTTTCTGCACAAGCATATTACAGTAAAGGTCTGGTTACATTAAAAGTGGGTTGTTTCTCCATTTAGAACCAAAAGCTCAAGTGACTTAACTGCATCTCTGACAATCTCCATAGATTAGTCACAGTTATCACATCTCAAGTCTTTGAGGCATATTAAGTCAAAGTTCAAAATCAACTATAGGAAGCAATCAAAAAGTGGAAAGAATGCACTTAAAATGAACTAAAAATAATTACAGAATTATACAGATTGCAAAATGATACAGATTTGGAAAAGTATATATATTTTACTCACTACAGAAAATTCTACAGCAGTGGTTAAAGATGATACAACTGAAGAAAAAATATTGAAACAATAAGTAACCTGGGAGAAAGAAGTTTAGAGAAATGCAAGTTAAACAGATCTTGGAGTGATAAAAAAAGAGACCTCAATATATGAATAGTTAATTATGTAAAAAATGCAATGTTTGAAGAGATAGTAACTTAAAATTTCTCATGAAAAATATATGAGCCTCAGCAAAGAACAATGATGTACAAATTAAAATAATTTTTTTAAAAAAAAAACCCAAAACAAAGTGCAATTTCAGAGAGCTAGAACTTATGTGGCCTCATTTCTTTTTTCTAGTTCTACCAAGTTTTCCATCTTTGGAAGAGTACAGTCTTACCTCTTTCATTTGCTTTTTGTTCATTAGTATCTCATTGTCTTTGAAATGGAAATCAACTCATTGCTGACCCTTTAGCACATTTTCAAGAGACTGTAAATTGCACAGGAGGAGATTATCCATCTTTTTTCTACAAAGTTAATCATAGATTACAACAACTGTAGAGACAGTGCTTTGGGATTAGCATTATTGTTGCTGTCTTTGGGTCAAGTAAAACTCACAACCACACTAGGAATCTTGCCCTATCCTGTGCCAACTTCATGATGTCTACTTTGTTTGAGCTCATTATTACAGTCACTGTATCAATTTATCTGACTGAAGGCCAATTTATCTTTGCTGACTTTCTACCTTTACTAATATGATGTATTCTAAAGATTGAAAGCTTCTGAGATTATGTTTCGAGCGTGTGAGATGAAGTTTCACCATGTTGGCCTCTGTGGTTGCACTTCCTCTAAGACAGGTTTTTGGTGTGTGAGTTTTGTTTTATTTTTTATTCTTTTCTCTGGAAGAGCATGGAATATTCTTTTCCAATACCACGTTCAAAGATACTGATTCTTTCTTGGCCATTTTTATTCATTGTCCAACTTTCAGATGCAATAAGAGACAATTGAAAATACCATGGCTTGGCTTAGGCACATCTTAGTTTTTAAATTATCATACTTTGTTAACACTTTGATGAAGTCCTTGATAGTATATTTTCCCAATATAACACACCTTTTGATTATTTTATTGTTGCTACCATGGATGTTGATTGTGGATACAAGTAAACTACAGTCACTGAAAATATTTCTAAATATATCATGAGGTTGTCTATTGGCCCAGAACTGAGAATTTTTGCTTTCTTGATATGAAGATATAATGTATTCTGCAGCATGTGATTCAAGTCCTCTTTATTTACTGCAAACAAAGTTGTGCCATCTGTATAACACAGGGTGTTAAAGGTTGGAAGCTTTCTTCAATTCTGATGCCACATACTTCTTCATATAGCCCGACTTCTCAAATTATTTACTCAGTGTGCAGATTAAATAGGAAAATACCTGTATTCTGTTAGGGGAAAAAACATGTTTTCCTTCTCTGACAGATTTTTTGTTTCACTCAGCTTTTTAAATTCTACAATAAAACAAAAACTTTACTTGACACTAAGATTTGGATATGGCAAAACAAAAGTTTCATGAAAGGAACAAATATAACATGAACAGCCAAAATATTTCACATAATTAAAATATTACATGAAAAGTATATTTAGATGCAGTTAGTCTGTAAAAGACTATATATATGCATGGTTCAGTATTCTATTTCTGTTGTCTATAGAGTGAGTTTATCTTCTTGCTGTGTCTATTAGCAACACCACTTAAACTTTCAGTTATACCAGATGCAATATGGAGAAGGTGAAACAAGGCTGCTCCTTGAAGGCAAGGATTTTGAAGTTCTGTCTGGCATACTTCGGACATGTTGCAAGGAGGGACCAGTCCTTGGGAGGGGCATCATGCTTGGGAGGGTGAAAGGACAGCACAGGAGAGGAAACCTTCAATGAGACTGATTGATTCAGTGACTAGAGTTATGTGGGTAGGTGTGTCAGAGACAAGAAGGTTGTTTCAGGAAAGAGCAGGGTTCAGGGCTGTTGTACATAGGGTCACTATGAATCACAAGAAACTCAACAGCACATATGAACAACAACAAGAAAATACACTAAATGTTCAGTTAGTCAGAATTTATCTGGAAGCCAGAAATAAGGAAAATATTGTGTACCATCAGTTGGAACTGAACCATAGTTGACCCTCTGGCTGATTTTCAGAGATAATTAATCACATGGAAGGAAATTGTACATCCTTCTCCCATGGCGCATCTGGTGTTCCCAAATAACAGGTATTTAGGTTTGTAGCACAACTTCTCACCACTTAGGTCACCAGAGCTCCCTAATAAGTTGGCACAGCTATGAACTTACTAATAGTGACCAAACTCACTTCTGTTGAATTATAATTGATTCATATATGACACTCTATTCAGTTTACAGGTTTTAAATTAAATAGAAAGAGATTGTCCATTTTCTACTTGTGAAGCTGCTGTTGAATTTGAACTACAGGAGAGGTACAGCTTTTGATTTAGTAGTACAATTCCCCAAGGACTACATTACCAGATCTCTCTGATCAACATTATTATCTCCTTAGATAACAAGAAGAGAAAAAGCCAGTAACATTAGGTATAGTTGAGATAGAGTGGAACATTTAAGGCACAGGAGAAAAAGAGTCGCCCTTGGTATTGAAATGGACAGCCTGAAATGAGGTTATATGCTAAGGCCCACTGTCATCAAGTCAATTCTAACTTACAGTAACCCCGTAGAATAGAGTAAAACTATCCATAGAAAGTCCAGTGGTGTAAGCCTTTATGGAAGAAGACTTCCACATCTTCTTTCTTCAGAGTGAACTTGACCATTTGGCTTTTTGCTTAGCAGCCAGATTCTTTCCCCAAAGTGCCATTAGAGCTCTTACATAGGACTTAATGCTACCTAAGACTCTTGACTATTGTTGTTGCTGTTGTTAAGTGCTGTCGAATTGTAAACAACTCACAGTGACTCTATGAACCAAAGACTTGAACACTTGTATAACTTTCATCATTTCTCCAAGTTCATAGGGTTTCTGGAGGCAAGCTATTTTGGAAGTGGATGCTACTTCTTCTTCCAAACTTGTTTTAATCAGAAAAACTCCACCAAACACTGCCCATCATGGGTAACTATTGTCACATTTGACACATCAGTGTCACAGTGTTTAGCATCACAGCAACCACGAGTTACCTCTGTACAGCAAGTGGACACACCAGTGTTATACCACTTAAAAGAATGTGTGACCAAAAACACTTAAAACTAGGCTTGAGGGCTGTGGATTAAAATCACCCATGTTTGACTTGGTAGCATAACTTTCTATCCACCATATAACACAGTGGAGATTTGGCTGCAGCTGTATACTTCACTCAGAGTGAGTTCTTTCTGAAAGGGAGATCTCTCTAAATATTAATTATCAAAAACCCATCATAATTGTCCAGTTAAAAATGATTCACAACTCTACCATGTTCTCAGAGGGTATAGAACACAGAGATGCAATTTTCTATCTTTCTCCTGTAGATGTGTTGGTGAATTCAAACCACCAGAAAGGCACCACATTTGAGTTAGCCCTACGGAACATTTTATTAGAGTAGGAAGCTGGAGTGGCATCCACTTGCTAAACCAAATGCATCAGGAAACTCTATGAATTTGATGAAATGATGACAGTTATGGAAAGGCATTACGTCTTTTGTTCATAGAGTGGCTATGAGTCGCACTCAACTCAATGACAATCATCTACAACAACAGAGGCAAATCTACTTGGCAAGCATGGCTGACAACATGTGAAAAGAAAGATTCCTCATTTGTAATAAATTAATCCAAGTGCAAATGTGGGAGTAATGAGATAGAATAGAAATAAAGAGGGAGAAAAACTAGTGGGAAATAATTGAAATACATTGTCACTTGATCTTGAGACTGATTGGATGAAATAATGAGGTAAACCACAACTGTAGACAGTCAAAATAAAACAATTCACAGGATTGAGTGATGAGAATGTGGAATTTTGGAAGTTTATCTTGAATATTGTTGTTGTAAACCATTGAGTCAGAACTGATCCATAGCTGTCCTGCCAGCAGGTTTTCAGAGGCAATAAATTGCACAGGAGGTGATTGCTGTTCTTTCTCCCGCAGAGAAGCTGTTGGATTCAAATTATGCACATTTCAGTTGGCAGAGTGATTCTTTATTAACTGAAGCCAAATCTGCTCTGTGTGATGGAGTCAATTGTAATAGCCAGGATTCTTGGCAGCAGAGTTAGCTGGCTGGTTTATAATTCTACTCCGCAACAGTTGGTATGTATGAGGCTATCTTTATCACCTGCTGAAACAAAGATGTCCTAATGTCTGAAAAGATATTGCTGTAAATAAGGGGTGTCATATGGAAAAGCCCTGGGGTGATACAGTCTACTTACACTCAATTGTTGTTGTTGTTGTTGTTGTGTGTCATCAAGTCACTTGTGACTCATACCGAGCCTATGTTTAATAGCCCTGAAATTTGTTCTATCCTGTACCAACCTTATTGTCTTTAAAACACCTGCCCTCATTACTCCAGTCACTGAAGCAATCCATCTTATCAAGGGTTTTCCTCTCTTGCATTGTTCCTCTACCATCCAAAGCATGACATTCTTCTCCTAAGACTGGTCCCTCCTTGCAATATGCCCAAAGAATGTCAGATGAAGCATCAGAATCCTTGACTCCAAGGAACGGTCTGGTTTCGCCCTCTCTAGGATGAACCTGTTTGTTCTCTTAGCAGTCCATTGTATTTTCAATACTCTTCTCCAGCACCACAGCTCAAGGTCATCAATTGTCTTTCTATCATCCCTAGTCATAGTCCAGCTTGCTGATGCTTCACAAGTAATTATGAAGGCTATGGCCTGGATCAGGTGCACCTTAGTCTCCAGACTGACAATGATGCTCTTCAGTACTCTGGAGAGGTCCTTGACAACAGACTTTCATAATGCAATTAACTTCTGATTTCCTGGCTGCTGGTACCAATAATGTTGGTTGTGAAGCCAAACAAGCTAAAGCTGTTAACAATCTCAATCTCTTCACTGTCTATCATGACCATTCGGCCCAGTGAGAATCTTTGTTTTCTTGATGTTGAGTGTTAATCCATATTTAAGGCCTTCCACAATAAGCACTCCACTACTAATCTAAAATTAATGATTCAAACTCACCCAAAAGCACTGAAGAAGAAAGATCAGGAGATTGACTTCCATAATGAGTCAAGCTAAGAAAAATCTTTGGGAGCAGTTCTATTATACAACACATGAGATCACCATCACACCAAATAAATTTCACAATAATGCATCTGGATATGCTACTGGAGTTGTTGCTTTTGTTTTTGGGTTACATGATGTAGCTACTGGGAAAAAAATGTTAGGAGTAGCAGTGATAAAGGAAAAACTCTGTTGTTGTTATGTGACTTCAAGTTATAACTAACTCATACCTGACCCTCCAGTGAGTTCTTAGAGGCTTTAAATCACATGTGAGGAGATTGTTCTGCATTTTGAGATTTGAATTTGTTCTTCAGTTCCGCCAGCATAAGAAATGCTAAGCGAGTTCGGCCCTTTTGATTTTCTGACTTGAGCTCCTTGCACATTTCATTGTAATATTTCATTTTGTCTTC
>NW_006399886.1:7864636-7866394 GCF_000299155.1 Elephantulus edwardii
TAGAAATCTTCTATTTCCTCCTCTTTGGCTCTGGTTGTTGGTGCACATATTTGAATGATGGTGGTATTCACTGTACTTCCTTGTGTGTATATGGATATTATCCTGTCACTCACAACTTTGTATTTCAAGAAGAATCTAGAAATGACTTTTATAACTATGAAAGCAACTCCATTTTTCCTCACCTTTCTGCCTCCAGCATAGTAGATCAGATGATCCTCTGATTCAAAATGTCCCATGCCAGTACATCTCATTTCACCAATACCTAGTATATCAATATTTATGCATCCATTTCCTTCTTAACAATAGCCAATTTTCCTACATTCTTGGTTCTTAACATTCCATGTTCTAACCACTAGTGTCTGCTTATGGCTGTTCCTCTTCTTATTTGTTTCCATAATTGAGGGTTCAGCCTCAGTTGTCATATCTGCTAGTCTAAGTGTGCTCTGTTTTAGACAGGGTTTTCAAAAGTCTGCTATTTTGGAAGTGGATCACCAGCATGGGTGCAGAAGGGCAGAGCAAAGGAGTACAACACATGTGGCAGAAAGTGCCTTAACAGACATACCACGCAGGTATGAATAACTATGTCTCCCAGAAGAATGTGAGGAAAGCCCTCCTTCAAATATTGGGGCCATTGGGTCTTCAGCCCTCCGACCAGGAAGACAACATTTTATACCAAATCTATAGGATTCATCAGCCTTTCCTTGGAAACTCTTGTAGCATAAATGGAGGAGAAGATTCCCTAAGGCATAAGAAGTAATCCAGAAGTCAAGAGATACTGCTCACAGAGGAAGAAACTGGCAACAGTTTGAGAAGTTAGGAATCAAAGAAGCCCAAAAAAGATTGACATATAGGCCATCACATCAAGGGCTGGATAGTGGAGATTGTTGTTGATTGGAGTAGGTGGGAGTAAATGTAAATGCTGGTGGAGCAGGGAAAGGGGTGGCTCAAAACATACTTGGAAAGAGGCGAGGGATAACATGGAATTTCGTGGGTTTTTTTCCTACTGGAAAATATCTTTATTCTGCTCTTCTCTGTAAAATGCTTTTGTAGATGTTCTAACTCAAGAGTAGGAAGCTCAAATCCACCAGCCGCTACACAGAGGAAGATGGACAATCTTCTCTTTAGTGCTTTAAAGCCTCTAGTTGATTCCAATTAGATGGTAAACAACAATTATAACAATGTATGTTTAACTCAAATAAGAATATTTTCCACTGGTTAACATTGCACATTCATGCAAACATAGAACACGAATAAGGAAGATTTAAGAATAAATACCTTTGAATTATGCTATTGTTGAAGACATTTAAAAACAATATATATTGCCAAAAGAATAAGTCTATCTTGGATAAAATATAGCATAAATGTTCCGTAGAAACTAAAATGACAAATCTTCCTAGGATACACTTGGTGTATATCATCAGCAGTGAAACCAGTCTCTGGAGAAAGAAATTATACTTCATACTCTTTCATTCATAGAGTAGCTATGAGTTGTCTATGACCGGACAACACTGAACAGCAACAACAACACCACGACAATAAATAGTAAAAAGAAGACAACTCTAAACAAGACAGATTATTGTTGTTGTTGTTGTTGTTGTTATGTGTGCCACAGAGTCACCTTTGACTCATAACAACCCTATGTACAATCGCTCTGAATCCAGCCCTATTTTTAGGCAATCTGACTCTGACACACCTAAGACTATTACCCCAGTTACTGTGTTAATACATCTCATTTGTGGTCTTCCTCTCCTGCACTGA
>NW_006399886.1:7867469-7875395 GCF_000299155.1 Elephantulus edwardii
TATATATAATAATAACTATATATATTTGGAGATAGAGAGAGACCTTCAGTGCAAATTGATGAACATAAGATTGCTGATAGAAATGTTGGACATTCAAATCCACCCATAAGCATCTTGGAAGGAAGACTTGGTAATCTGCTTCTGAGATGAAAGTTTTGAAAATCAATAGCAAATAGCTCTACTCTATAACACAGAGTTTGTCATTAGTGAAAGGAACTCAATAACAATTGTGTGCTTAGGTCTCCCCCCCCCCGCCCCGCGTGTGTCTGTGTGCACGCGAGTATGCGAGTGTATTTCAATACAGCAGCAATTGAGTCCAGTAATCATATTTTTGTATGTATTATTGCTAAGGGTCAGAAATGAACTTAAATCATCTGACAACAATCTAAAGATGTCTGCTTTCAAGGACCTATCTAAAGTGCTGAAGTCTAGTGATGTCTGTTTGAAGACTAAGCTATGTTTGTTGGGTGTTTTTTGTTGTTCGTTTTAATTGCTTCAAAAGCATCTGAAAGTTGGATAATAAATAAAAATAACAGAAGAGGAATAGATACTTTTGAATTGTTTTGTAGAAGACTATTGCTAATCTTATGCATTGCCTGTAACAAGAGTGTACGCATCTTGACTATGGCTGGGTCTGACTTCTAATTCCATTAAGGTGAAATGTTCCCACCAACAACCTCCACAGTACAAAACTAATTCCTGTAATATAAGACATGATCTACCATACTCCTGAACCTACTTCTACTAATTCCAGCACCACAACTTACTGACAACTGGGCCTGATAGTTGCAGTGCCTATAGAAACTTTACAGAACCTTACCCAAAGTTACACGGTTAAATGAAAAACTTAAACTACTATTAACTTTGGCAGCACAATAGAATCCCTCTGTCCAGAGGTTCTTAGCAAGGTTGCAAGCCCTTTGCTGTTCAGTCTCATGGCTTCCATCAGTGTTATAAAGCTTTCTTAGTTCTGACATGTTCCCTCAGTATTCCAGCAATCTTGGGTGAAAATCTGGCTCCAGCTCTGTGGGACAGCAGTCTTAAATCAACTGTCTCACATTGGTTTTTGGTTCTCTGCTATGACTATATATTCCTTGTGGGTATATTAACACATCCTATTTCTATGATTTTGTTAATCATGAGGCAAAGTAAAAATCAATGACTAGGAAAACCATTCTGAACACTACAACCTTGGCACACACTTGCAAAAGAATAAACAGGGTTGTCTTGGAGGAAGTGCAAGCACTAGGCTAACTAGAGGCAAAGGTAGTGAAACTTGGTGTCACACACTTGGGGTGTGTTGTCAACAGGGCCTAATCCTTGGAAAATGACATTGTCCAGTGAATGCTGGAGAGTCAGAGAAAGAGAAGAAAACTCATGACAAGATGGGTTCACACTGCTAGTGTAACACTAGGTTTGAG
Organism: Elephantulus edwardii; assembly: GCF_000299155.1. Classification (NCBI taxonomy): domain Eukaryota; kingdom Metazoa; phylum Chordata; class Mammalia; order Macroscelidea; family Macroscelididae; genus Elephantulus; species Elephantulus edwardii. Next base: position 7,868,891 of record NW_006399886.1, read on the forward strand.
CATATCAGAGATTATGAAGGAGGTACAGCATAAGGTAAAGTTCTGATTTGTTGTTTACAGGGTGGTTTGAAGAATGGGAATCCCAAAACACTTGAATGTGATTATGCAAAATCTTTACTTGGACCAAGAATCAGTCATCAAAACAGAGCAAAGAAAACACTGTATGGTTCAAAATCTGGAATGCTGTATGCCAGGGATGTGTCTTATCTCCATACCTTTTCAATCTATATTCAGAGCAATCATCCGGGAGGCTGGGCTGTATGAAGAGGAATGTAACATCAGGACTGGAGTTAGACTCATCAATAACCTGCCTTAAACAGATGATACAACCTTGCTTGCTGAAACTGAGGAGGACCTGAAGCACTTGCTGCAGAAGGTCAAGGACTGCAGCCTTCAATGTGGCTTGAAGCTCAACATCAAGAAAACAAATATTCTCAAAACTGGGCCAATTGACAGCATCATGATAGACGGTGCAGAGATTGAAATTGTTAACAGCTTCAGTTTGCTTAGCTCTGCAATCAACACTCTTGATACCAGCATCCAGGAAATAAAAAAAGATTAATTTCCCTGGGGGAAAAAAACCTGCTGTCAGTGACCTTGCCAAAGTACTGAAAAGCAATGGTATCAATCTGGAGACTAAAGTGCACCTGATCCAGGCTATGGTCTTCACAATTACTTACTATACATCAGAAAGCTGGACAATAACTAGGGATTATAGAAGGAGAATTGATGCCTTTGAGCTGTGGTGCTGGAGAGGAGTATCGAATATACCATGGACTGCTAGGAGAACAAACAATTTATTCCTGGAGAGAGTGAAGCCAGGCTGCTTCTTAGAGGCAAGGATTCTGAAGCTTCATCTGACATACTTTGGACAGGCTGTAATAAGGTCACAGTCCTTTTAGAGTGACATCATGCTTGGGAGGGTGGGGGGACAGTGCAAGAGAAGAAGACCTTCGATCAGACTCAGTGACTGGGGTATAGGGGGTAGGTCTGTCATAGACAATAAGGCTGGCTCAGGATAGTGCAATATTCAGAGCTTTTGAAAATAGTGTCACTATAAGTCACAAGTGACTCAATGCCACATAACAATAGAAGTCTCAGAGTTGATGAGACAGAGCAATAACACCACCAACACACACATACAAACACACACACACACACACACACACTTAGAACATAAAAGTTTCAAATTACCCTCAGTCCTAAATAAACATGGAAGCTCTGATGGGCTACTGGTAAGAAACTATACAGTTCAACTCTAATAGCTGTTCTGCAACAGAAGCATAAGCAATTTCCCCCCGTGTGATTTCTTGCCCCTGAAAACCCACTGAAGGGTCAGCTGTTAGTCAGTTCAGACTTGATGGCAAGCAAGAACAACAACAAAAAATAAAGATATACATACATTTAATGCAGTGTGTGCTCAATGAAAACCACTTTTCTATTGAAAAGTAATTTAATTAGTTTCTTAGGAAACTATAAATATCTCTTTTTAAATACATCTCTGATTTAATTATTCAAGGATTTTTTTATCATGCGTGAATAATTTAAAAAATGTGTTTACGAGGTCTGTGTGATGCTAATTATAAAGGCAAAGTGCTAACATATTAATTTAACTAACTTGATCATTGTAAAGGTCAAATAATTAGTAAGATATAAATTAATTCTTAGCCATATTTATTATTTCCTAGCAGGTTTCATAAATTTTCATTTGCCTTTTTTTTAAGAAACAAAACTTTATTGTTTAGGGATGTTAATATCTTATAAAAGTTCAATAATTGTTTAAAATATCTGTAAGAATTTATCACCATGAAGTACACATTTTATTTAGCACATCGAGTTTGAAGATAATGTAGAACATTAAAAAGCACATTTTCAATGATTAATTTTACTTTAAAACATTTTATGTGGTTCCATTTAAATTGGATCGTAACTTCCCCCATCCAAGAAGTTTCAGTTCTGAGTTTTCAATTCTCTGCATCTAAAACTGCTTCCAAATTAGCACTGAGGAAGGAATGAGTCTGAGGTTATAGAATGTAAAAGTATAAAATATACAGTATGATTTTGTAAAAAAGTATTCTCATTAAGTTAACGATTCATATAATTTTAATAAGCTGGGATTATCCAGAGATAGTATTACATTTTTTGAAGTAAAAAAAGAAATATAAATTGTTAACTTTTCATTGAATTTAATGAAAAATTTAGATCTAGTGTAAATGAGGGCATTCTTATCTCTTTCTGAGCCACCAATTTCTGTGTGACTGCGTGATTACATTTTGCTGTGCAAAATTTACGACTCACACCAATTAAATTATGGTCAGAGTGACTATGTAATTTCTTTTTTTTTATACTTAGAAAATCTAGACAAGGATTATATTGGTATAAATGGGCCTCTGGTGGCATATTCCATAGGTAGTTGTGCTGCTAACCTGAAAGTGACATCTTAATAGTAGTTCTAATTCACCAATGATTCTGGGAAAGAGAGATCGGGATTGTCCTTACAAACAATTTACAGCATCAGAAAACACACTGAAGACTTAGATGTTTGTCAGTTATGACTCCACAATGAGATTATTTTGTTTTAGGAATTGATAGAAACATTAGTGAAGTATCTCCTTTATCTCCAAGTGTCTCAAATTTTAATAAATTCTATCCATGCTTTGGATAAAAAAGTATGTGATTATTGTTATATGTCATCATATTGGAACCAATTCAAAGGTTTATGTCTGTGGGTTGTCAGAGACTTTAAGTCAAATATTTCCCATTTTTTACTCAAGAAATAGCTGGTGGATTCACATTGTCTGCCTTTGGGTTGGCAATGAAATTCCTTAGCCAGTAGGCTACCAGAACTTCCTAAATAGTTACTTTAATATTAAGGAGAAAACGTACAAAAAATTCCCCAAATATTCAGAGACTCTAATTATATTTTTGTCCATAATTCAAAACATATAAAACTTAATGAAGACTATTGACTTATATTAAAATCTGTATCTCTTTTCAAAAACATAGAAGCCTAGTATTTATTATGAGTCTTTCTTGTTTATGTCTACTATGTATCGTATCATTATTATTGCCCTTTGATGGTACAATAACTGTATACTCCTTCCATATTCTTTTAATACTTCCTGAATTTTCCAGTATTCTGCATCTTTAAACATTACAACTCATGGTTTGAATTTGTTTTGTAGTTCCTTCAGCTTAAGAAATGCTGAGCAAATTCAGTTCTTTTTGATTTTCCAACTCTAACTCCTTGCACATTTTATTATAATTTGCTTTGTCTTCCCTAGCTATCCTTTGAAATCTTCTATTCAACTCTTTAACATCTTGATTTCTTCCCTTTGCTTTGGCTTCTCAGTGCTCTAGTGAAATATTCAGTCTTTTCTGACATCCATTTTGGTCTTTTCTTTTTCCTTCTTTGTTTAGGCTGTTTTGAAGGATTAGCAAAAAATAAAGCCCAAGAAATTGATTGAATACCAATTGACTTAGCTCAACAAACAAATGCTGCTCTGGATTGGCTCATCAACTTGTATCAAGAAATCTGAAGGACAACTACTTGTCCAACTGACTAAAAGAGATCCATATTTATTCCCATTCCAAAAAAAGGTGACCCAGGAGAGCGTGGAAATTATTGAACAATATCACTAATATCCCACACTAGCAAAGCCCTGCTGAAGATTATTGAGAAATTACTGGAATAGTACATTGATAGAAAACTACCAGAAATACAAGTTGGGTCTAAAAGAGGTAGCGACTCTAGATACATTATCATCAATGCCAGATAGGTCTTGGAAGAAAGCAAAGAGTACCAGAACAATGTCTATCTGTGTTTCATTGAGTATGCAAAGACCTTTGACTGTGTGGATCACCACAAATTGTGGCTAAACTTGACGAAAATGGGAATCCCAGAACACTTGATTGTGCTTATGCAAAATCTATACTTGGACCAGGAAGTAGTCCTTGCAACAGAGCAGGGAAACACTGCATGGTTCAAAATCAGGAAAGGAGTGCATCAAGGATGTGTCCTGTCTGCGTAACTTTTCAATCTGCATGCAGAACAGATCATTTGGGAAGAAGGGTTTTATGAAGAAGAATGTGACATCAAGATTGGAGGAATACTCATCAACAACCTACATTACGCAGATGACACCTTGCTCACTTGCTGAAACTGAAGAAGACCTGAAGTGCTTGCTGCAGAAAGTCAATGACTGTAAACTTTAATATGGATTGCAGCTCAACATCAAGAAGACAAAGATGCTCACCACTGGGTCAATTGGCAGCAGCATGATAGATGGAGAAGAGATTGAGGTTGTTATCGATTACAGCTTGCTCCAGCTCCACAAGCAACACTCTTAACACTAGCAATCAGGAAATCAAAAGATGAATTACACTGAGAAAATGTGCCGTCAGAGACCTCTCTCTCCAGAGTGCTGAAAAGCAAAGACATCAGTGTAGTAACTAAGGAGCACCTAATCCAGGCCATGATCTTAGTAACTGTTATGCTTTAGAGAACTGGGCAATAACTAAAGATGACAGAAGAAGAATTAATGCCTTCAAGTGGTGGTGCTGGAAAAGAGTCTCAAATATATTATGGACTGCCAAGAAAACAAATAGGTCATTCTTGTAGAGGGTGAAACCATGATTCTCCTTGGATGCTAAGATTTTGAAGCTCTGTCTCATATACAATGGGCATGTGTCCAAGAGAAATCTGTCCTTGGAGAAGGATATCATGCTTGGAAGGATGAAAGAACAGAGCAGTAGAGGAGAACCCTGGATGAAATGGTTTGATACAGTAAATGGGGCAATGGGGTTTAGTGTGTCAGAATTAGTGACATTGGCTCAGGATAGGGCAGGGTTCAGAGCTGCTGTACATAGGGTCTCTATGAGTCACAGGCAACTTGATGGCACATAAACAACAACATGCTGTTGTTATTAATTGTCATCGAGTGAAGCACAAATCATAGTAACACTATGAACAAAATACCTGAAGACTTTCTACAGCTTTTTTAATTTCTCAAAAGTTCATAGTGTTTCCAGACATATGTTGTTTAGGAAGTAGATGTCATTCCTGCTTGCTAAAAACAACATTTGTCTTATATATTTTAATTCTATACCATATAACTCTATCTTTACACTATAATTGCTTCATATATTCCCATTTCCTCAGTTTGTTCTCCCAGCAGTCCATGGTATATTCAATACTCTTCTCCAACACCACATCACAAAGGCATCAATCCTCCTTCTATCATCCCCAGTTACTGTCCAGCTTTCTGATGCAAAGAATGTAATTGTGAAGATAATGGCCTAGAACAGGTGCACCTTAGTCTCTAGACTGATGTAATTGATCCTTATTGTTGTAGTCTGGAAAGGTCCCTGAGAGCTGACTTTCCCACTGCAATGTGTATTTTGATTTCCTGCCTGCTGGGACCAAGAGTGTTGATTGTGGAGCCAAGCAAACAGAAGCTGTGAACAATCTCAACCTCTTCACCATCTATCTTAATGCTGACACTAGGCCCAGTGATGATAATCTTTCTTTTCTTGACATTGAGCCTCAATCCATACTGAGGGCCACAGTCCTTGACCCTCTGCAGCAAGTGCTTCAGGTCTTCCTCAATTTCAGAAAAGCAGGGTTGTGTCATCTGCATAACACAGTTTGTTGATGTCTCTTCCTCCAATACTGATGCCATCTTCCTCCTCCTAAAGCTCAACTTCCCAGATGATCTGTTCTGCATATAGATTGAAAAAGTATGGTGATGTGACACATCCCTGTTGTATTTGCTTGTGGCCTATTGGCAAGAAACTGTGCTGCAATTTCAAAGGCAAACAGTTTGATGCCATCAGCCTCATGGGAGAAATATTGACAATCCCTCAATTTCTCATGGGAGAAATATTTTCAACCTCCTCCCATGTAATTAATTGCCTCTGAAAACTTGCCAGAGGTTCAGTTATGGGTCACTTCCAACTCTACACTACACAACAACAGCTACCCAGGCACCAGTTAAATATTCCTTGCTTCAACTCTTAAAGCAAATCTATTTACTTTTATTATTAAATATTATATAATGAAAACTCATACTGTCCTATATGTGGATCGAACCCACAACCTTGGCGTTATTACCATCATGCTCTAACCTACTGAACTAACTACCCACTTCCGGTTGTTATATGCCGTCAAGTTGGAACCAATTTACAGCTCATCCTCCAGTGGGTTTTCAGAGGCAGTTAATCACATGGGATGAGATGGCTCATCCATCTCCCATGGAGCAGTTGGTGGATTCGAACAGCATACCTTTGAAACTACAGTGTAGTTTCTTGCCACTAGGCTAACAGAGCTCCCTAACCACCCACTTCCTAAACAACATACCTCCAGAAACTCTATGAACTTTAATAAAAGTCGATAGTTGCAGAGGGCTTTCAGGCCTTTTGTTCATAGGGTCATTATGAGTCCTGCTCGACTTGAAGGCAATCAATAACAACAACAACAACATATAATGGAATGGATACCTAGTTT
>NW_006399886.1:7875925-7877367 GCF_000299155.1 Elephantulus edwardii
TGTGCTGGAGGCAATGAGATTGGCACAGGATAGAGCAGGGTTTAGGGCTGTTGTACATAGGGTCGCTATGAGTCGCAAGTGACTCGACGGCACATAACAACAACAACAACAACCTTTGAATGTGGCAGGGTTCCACATTATATGCTTGCTTTAATACCTTTCTATGATGATCTTGAAATTTCAAGTTTCATTTTTGAACTTGTGCTTAGAACTGTTTTCCAAGAAGGTAATGGATTCTGACCAGGTATACAGAGCCTCCTACTGTCTATATTCTTCATGTCCTTAGTGTCTTATTATCATCTAGCATCTAAACAAAGAATTTATGGCAGTTAAGTGATATTCAGTCAAATGCTAGACAGTCTTGTTATAGCTATTGATAAACAAAGGGCCTAGCAACCCAGAGAGACACAGAAAGAAAAATTTTCTACTAGACTCAGATCTCATGTGCAAAGAGAAAATTACATTCTAAGAAATACATAAAAAATGACTCATTTCATGTCTTCTTTTACTTACATTACTTCCCTGTACTAACAACACTGATATTTAAAATGATGACATAAAAAGAAAGGAATATATATAACTCAGTTTCTTTCATTAAGTTATATTTTACTTATCAGCAAGCTTATCACTTATCAAAAAGTGAAATAAAAGCAATTAATTTCATTTTAAATAGCATTAAAATATAGCTTCCACAATTCTAAGGAGAATAAAATATGTATGTGGATAAAAGTTGTCCAATACAAATTGTATAATGTGTCATTCTACATATGAACTAAATGTTCTTGTATTTGTATTTAAAATTATTATTGCACAACATAAAATTAACATTAAAATTAATATTGCTGATTTGTTTACCTCCGTGTTTTACTTAGAATTACACTAAGTAATAAAGAGAAATATGAATATGAGATGAGGAAATTGAAAAAAGGAAAAAAGCTTTATATTTCAGTTATTTTAATGGTACTTATTCCTACTTTTCAAACAAAGGGCTCCATGATCTACTTGTTCACCGTGTTTCTCAAATTATGAAGCCATAGTCATCCTTACTTGCATATTTGAATGTGCTACCCATACTATGGGAGCTCTGGTGGCCTAGCGATAAAAACCTGCACTGCAATACTGAATGCATGTAGCTCAAATCCTCCAGTACCTCCACAGGAGAAGGATGGGCACTCTCCTTCCATGAGATTAATTGCCTCTGAAAAACCCACTGGAAGGTCACCTATGTGTCAATTCTGACTCAATAGTACTCAGCAACAATGAAAACAATCTAGACTATAGCAGCCTCTGGTGACCTAGTGGTAAAAAGCTGCACTGTTTTTGGTAATGACATGTCAGACAAGGGACTTATATCTAGAATTTATAAAATACTCGAGCACCACAACAAGATAAAGGAGAATAATCCATTTGAAAAATGGGCACAGGATATGAACAGACACTTC
>NW_006399886.1:7878692-7895151 GCF_000299155.1 Elephantulus edwardii
TTGGCAGTCCATGATAATTTAATACTCTTTTCCAGCACCACAGCTCAAAGGCATCAATTCTCCTTTTATCATTCCTAGTCATTGTCCAACTCTCTAATGCATAACAAGTGATTGTAAAGACCATAGCCTGTATCAGATGCACCTTAGTCTCCAGAGTGACACCATTGCTCTTCAGTAACCTGGAGAGGTCCCTAACAGCAGACTTTCCCATCGCAGTACGTTTTTTGATTTCCTGGGTACTGGTGCAAAGAGTGTTGACCGTGGAGCCTAGCAGACTAAAGTTGTTAACAATCTCAATCGAATCTTGCATTTATTTTATTTTATTTTTTCTAGGTTGCTATACACTAAGCTTACTTTATTTCTTTTCTAGGAGCATCCAACAAAAATATTAACATGGTGATTTTACCAATGGGATCCAGCATATCGGAGTTAGGAGGATATCACAGGATAGGACAAGATTGAGTTTATAGGGTCACTAAGAGCACTTGACTATCAACATTACTTGGCAACAACTCTGTCATTGAGTAGGTTATGCATCATAACAATCAAACCTATGCTTCTGTTCGGTGCCATCAGTTTGAGTACGTCTCATAGCTACCCTATAAACAACAGACTTGAACTCAGTGCTCTCTTGTACCTTCCTCATCTGTGACACACTTGAGTCCTTTGCTGCTGTCACTGTGTCAGTCTATCTCATTGAGGATCTCCCCCTCTTTTGCTGACCCTCTCTCTACCTTTACTAGCATGATATCCCTTCTTTACAAGGAAGAGTTTCTCCTAGTAAGATGTCCAGAGTATGAGAGACAAAGCTTCATCATCCTTATCCCCTAGGAGCACTCTGTCTGTATCTTTTTAAATACACATCTCTTTGTTCTTTTGTCAGTCTACAGGCTATTCAACACTCTTCTTCAACACCACAACTCAAAGGCATTGATTCTTCTATCATCCTTATTTATGACCCAACTCTCAGATGCATAGCAAGTGTTTGAGAAAACCATGGTATGAATCAGGCATACATACCTTCGTCTTCAAACTGACATCATTTTCTTAAGTATTTTGAAGAGGTTCCTGACTTGTCCAGTGCAAAAATCTTCTGATCTCCTGGCACAGATCTTTGGTCCATGGGACTTTTAAGCCCATGGGACTATTAAAAAAAAAGTAAACAAACAAACAACTGTCACGTGTTTCTTTTGCAGAACAACTCAGGATCAAAATGCTGAGCTTTTGGTGAGCAAACTTTGACAAAAATATATTCATTATCCTCTTTTATTTTTAATCCCTCTCTACCTTTCTCCTTAGTAAGGTATAAGATGTGCATTAGAGTTGTATCCTTCTTCCATACCTATTCAATCATATAGCATATAATTCAAGAAGGTAGGCTTTATAAAGAAGAATGTAGATTAGCAGGATGAGAGGATGACTCAAGAAGAACCTACATTATACTGACGATAAAACTTTGGTGAAAGTAAAGCAGTGGCTGCAGAAAACAAAGAGTACAACATTCAAGGTGGATTACATCTCAAGAAAGCAAAAATCCTCACCACTAAGCCAATAGGTGAAACCATAATAGATGGAGATAAAATTGAAGTAGCCAACAATTTCACTTTATAGCACACTTATGGTACCAGCAGCAAAGAAATTAAAAGATATATTGCACTGGGGAAACGGGTTGCAAAGGACCTCTCAAAAGTGCTAAAGAAAAGGATAACAATTTAAACACTTCTAAGCTATAGTCTTTACAGTTGCCCTCTATGCATCTGTAATTTGGATAATAAGTAAGGGTGGCAGAAAAGTAGTAAATGTCTTTGAATTGTGGGCTTAGAGAAAAGGTGCCAATCCAGAGTTAGATTGTTTGAATCCACTGTTTGTTTTATGATAGAAAGATAGACTGTCTCCTCTCAGGCCATTTACAATCTCTGAAAACCTGCAGAGGATCAGCTATGAATCAGTTTTGACTAGATGACAATAAGAGAGAGAAAGATCACTTCTAATGGTCAGATTATCTTTCTCCATTTATATTAGAGTTATATTATGTTATATTTGGGTATCAATTTAAAACAGTTTCTAGTAGCTGAATGGTTAACACCTTGTACCACCAGGATCTCTTTGTGTTATACCTTATTGGATGGTGTTGTTACATATTATTGAATCAGAACTGGCCCATAGATGAACTTCCAGTGGGTTTTCAGAGGCATTAAATCTCATGGGAATTGAATGTCCAATTCAATTCTAACTATGTACCTTCAGGTTGGTAAATTATAGTAAAATAAAACAAGAATAATTAAAAAAATAAAAGTATTTGATAATAAAATTATGAAATTTATATAGAAAATGTACCTTTTTCTGAATGATATTAAATTTTTGGTGACCTCTAGAGTATTAAGTAGATAATGCAGTTCACTCAAAAAAGTTAGTAAAATAAACGTATGTCATTAAAAATAAAAGAAGATAATATTGAAGTAACAAGGTGGTATACTTGATATTACTTTGTAATTCATTAATTGTTTCCTAATTAATTTGAACAATCACATTTTCAAGGAAAACATGAAGGAGAGCATACCAAGGTCGATATTAAGAGTAAGTTCTTCGACCTAGCAAGATGGTACTCTTGACTCCATTGTCTCACTGTCCTGGTGTATGGATTAAGGAAGACAAAGACTTTTCTTCCTAGCTAGAATATTAAGATGATTAGAACTAACTTCACAAGCATATTGCAAGAATTATGGAATAGAAAAATAACATGTAGTGCTCCAGTTGTACTGTAGCTAACTAATTGGCTGCTAACTGAAAGATCAGAACTTTGAATTCACCAGCCACTACTATACGGGAGGAACAGTGTGACAGTCTGTTGGGACAAATCTACTCAATCATGTAAGGTAAGTAGAAACCAGGCATTCTGATGGTAATAAGTATTTCTAGAACAGATATAAAAATGAGCAAATGCAATTGTGTGCATACAATTTAAGATGAATATTTCATGTATTGTTGTTTGGTGTTAAGTGCCATTGAGTTACTTGCAATGCAACAGTTCTAAACTCTGCTCTACCTTGAGCCAACTTCATCATCTCTGACATTCCCACCCCCATTACTCCAGTCATTGAATCAATCCATTTCCTCCAGGAAATCCATTTCCTCTACCCTCCCAAGCATGTTGTACCTTTCCAAGAGTGGTCCCTTCTTGCAACATGTCCCAAGTACGTCAGATGAATCTTCAGAATCCTTGCCTCCAAGGAGCACCTTGGTTACACCCTCTCCAGGGTAAACCTGTTTGTTCTCCTACAGATCTTATATTCAATACTCTTCTCTAACACCACAGCTCAAAGACATCAATTCTCTTTCTATCATCCCTAGTCATTGTTCAGCTTTCTAATGCATAGCAAGTAATTGCAAAGACCATGACCTAAATCAGGAACACCTTCGTCTCCCGGTTGACATTGCTGTTTTTCAGTACTCTGGAGAGGTCCCTGACAGCAGATGCAATTGGGTTTTTTCCTGGCTGCTAGGACCAAGAGTGTTGATTAGGGAGCCAAGTGAACTGAAGCTGTGAACAATGTCAATCTCTTCACCATCTATCATGATGCCATCAAGTGATAAGAATCTTAGTTTGCTTGATGTTGAGCTTCAATCCATATTGAAGGCTGCAGCCTTTGATCTTCTGCAGCGAATAAGTAAATAATAAAATTCCAAAAGTTTTAGAAGAGACAGCTTCTTGGTTAATTGACTGGGTTAGAGCCAACAGTATGTGGAAATTATTAAACAACAGCATTAATATCACTCATAAGTAAAATCTTGCTAAAGATTATTTTAAAAATGGTTAAAATATTACAATTGCCTAAAGTTCAAACTAAATTTAAAAGAGACCATGATAAAAGGGATATTGTTACTTATGTCATTTGGATATGGTTTGAGAGTCAAAAATACCAGAACGATTTACTTGGTTTTATTCACTACAGAAAAAGGAACTTAACAGTCTGGATCACAATAAATTATCAGTATTACTGGGAGGAATTGCGAATTCCAGAACACTTAATTGTGTGTGCTCATGTAGAATCTGTATGTGAATCAAGAAGCAGGCATTTAAATAGAACAAGAAAATACTATTTAAACTCAGAAAATGTGTGCTTAAGGGTGGTACATCTTTCAAAATGTATTCAATCTGTGTGCTGAGCAATTAAGCTAACAAACTAGATGAAGAATGTGGCATTAGGATTGGAGGAAGATTCATCAACAATGTACCATTTATAGGTTAACATAATCCACATCCATGCTTAAAACATGGCTGAGCACATAAAGTACTTAATAAACCCTGTATTTCCAGTGATAATTCTTAGAATTCATAAATATGTAAATTAAACACTGTGCTCAGTAACAATAAAATAAGAATAGGTAGAAGCGCTTGATTTTATTGTTTAAAATATTCACGTGACACATATCTAGACATGAACATAATGTAACTCAAAGAATTTTATATAAAACTATATTCCTGGCATTTCTCTGAATTGACATACATGAAAAGCCACACAATGAAGATGCTTCCCCTATACTCTAATTTATACAACATCAAACTGGAAAATAAGATGAAGTTAGAGATTATTGCATCAATGGAATGATGAAATAAATCACAGTATTCATATAGATTAGTCTTTGGGTAAAAGAGCAGTGCTTTTTCTATTTTTTTGAAGATAATAAAAGTATAGTTTTATATAAAGTCAAAATAAATAATAATCACTACTACTTTTTAGTGAAAAAAACATGGTCAAGTTTTTTTTTCCCTTTTCAATCCACTCACAAACGAACCATTGTCACACTTTCTTAAAGTCACACCCTATTCTTGGTCTCAGACCTCATAAGTATTTTTGGTGTTTTTTACTTTATGATTTTCTATAGCAATTTAAACATTACATTAATTTTTTTCAACCTTCCTATTTTCTTTGGTTGTTCCATCATTGTTTTGTTTATTATATTTTTAAAAATTTTGTGTTCAATACATAATGAGCCTTCTTTTGAAAAGTCACACATACTAATGCAAGGTGATAGTTGAAGTAAAAATACTTGTGTTTTTACAACGTCTATTTTTAGGCAACTTGATAATGACTGTCCTGTCACGATCAGAAATAGTTTTAAAATCCTGTTATATGGGGAAATATATATTTTCTTTCACATAGACCACTTCTGAATTTGCAAGTGATTCCTACATTTCTTCTTTCACTTAGCTAATATTTGCTGATCACAAAGTGTGAACCCAGAAGTGTTATTAAAAAAAAAAAATAGAAACTGTTCTCAAAAGTTTAAAAAAACCGTAAGTTAAAAATGAATGTCTGCAAGTATTTTCTACAGTCATGATTGGCATAACATTTCAGTGTCCTTGTCTTTCTGAGGCTTAAAGGATGCGTTAGAAGTTGTCAGTCAAAAACTGTTCATTATATGCCATGCTCCAGACCCCAGGTAAAGTATTGAGGATCCAGTGAGAAATAAAACAAGCATGGATTCCGCAAGTGGGCAGAGAGCTCTTGACAGGTGGAATGGGCGAGAAAAAGACAATCAAAAATGAGGGAATAACATGTTTAAAAGTTATGGAGTAATGAGAATGTATGATATATACGAATAATAGAAAGTTCTAGGACTTTTTTCTTCAGTTTGTTTTGTTTCCGTTTTTGCAGTAGAGGGGGACGGCTATGCTCCCACATGGCAGGAGTAACCTGCATTAGTTTATAAACAAAACCAAACACTATTAGGGAAACAACAATTCAGTTAACCATTCGTAAAGGTACTGGGTTAGTCTAAGTAACCACATTTCTATATAAGACCTTGGTGGAAGAGAGGCAGAAAGCATATGTGCTTAATAACTTAGAAAATTCAAATAAGTACAAGAAACAGTTAAGCATTATATTTCAAGGCATTTTAGATAATTAATGAGATTTCATTAATATTAATGTGGTTACTTTCATTGAGTGAGTAAAACTGATTTACATTTAAAATTTATTCCAAATTCATTGCTTCAGTCAATGTCTGTTTAGTTCAGTGTTGTAGCTATCTAAAAATTCAATCACTATTTACTCAGCATATATTTATTGAGCCCTTGCTATAAGACCATCTTTTTTTTTCACTATGCCAAGTTCTCAGTTATGAACAAAACAGATTTAATATTCCTTACTCATTGCCAACACCATAATAAATTCTTCTATCTCCCTCATTTACTCTTCAACTTAAACATGTTTATGAGGACATTGAAGATATTGTGGCGTGTCTTGATTCAGACACATAAGAGTCACCAGTGTTTGGTGTTTGGGTGTGTTTTTTTTTCTTTAGCATTTATAAAAATTCCTTGTCAGCAGATTTGCCTATAGCAAAATGTCATTTGGGTTATTGAATGCTACTTCCTCGTTCTTGATTATGTATAAAAGCAAATGGAGACCTTTAACAACTTCCCACATTTCCCATTTATTATTATTTTAGCTATTGGTCTAGGTGTGAGATTTATTTTCTTTTAATTTGTGTTAAGGCATAATTCATGCTGAAAGCAATATCCTTTCAACATTTTCCATAAGTATTTTAAGTCTTTCTCAGTTTTTTCTAAAGGCATTTCTAAACTACTGCATCTTATAGACTCTAAATGAGTCTGCCTCCAATCTTTATGCTATACTTTCTTTTGTAAAATCTAGCTTCTCAGATGACTTTCTGTTTGTTGTTATTGTTATATACCATTGTATCAAAACCAACTCATAAATAACCTTCCAGGTTTTCAGAGACTCTAAATTGCATAAGAGGATATTATTCATCTTTTTCCTTAATCTAGTAGGCCATTAGAGCTTAAATGGAATAACTCTGATACTTAGCTTTCCCTGTTTTAAACATTGTGCCGCGAAAGGTCGAAGGTCAATAAAAAAAAGAAAAAAGGAAGACATTCAAGTCTTCTTCCACTATTGACACAGTGACTTTATTAATGGGCTTGAGTGTGCAGGAGATTGTGAGGTTGGTGCAAGACAAAGCAAGGTTTCAATCTGTTGTTCAGAGGATCACTGTGAATTGTACACAATCCAATGGCACCTAACAAGTGATAAAATAATTTCCTTGTTCTATTAGAAGTACCGCTTCTTGGTCTGTGTAGTTTCCCCATGAGTACAATTAAGTGTCCTGGAATTCTCAATTTTTCAATGTTGTCTATCTTTTGTTTTAATCCATATAGTAAAATTGCTTAACATAGTCAATAAAACACAGATAAGCATTTTTCTCATACCCTTTTGTTTTGGCCAAGATCCATCTGTTATCAGCAACAATGTTCCTTCTTCCATGTCATCTTCTGAATCAAGCTTAAATTTTGGCAGCTCTCTAACAATATATTGCTTCAGCAGATTTTTCAGTATCTTCAGTAATATTTTATTGATTTTTTTATGTTGTTTGGTAATTTATACATTTTGTTAGACCTATTAGATTCTGTTAAATTACCTTTCTTTGGAATAGGCACAAGTAAGAATTTCTTTCAGTCTTTTGGAATTACTGCTTTATAGAGCAAGATTTGTGGCAGCAAGACTTGAAGGAGACTGGGGTGAGACCCTGGTGAGAGTGAGACCCTGGTGATGATGGTGGAGAGACTGTGGCATTGCTGTGGAGAAACTGCAGCAACATATGACTTGAGGATTCTTGCATTTGTGCTAGCCACAGTTAAAGGTTTTGCTATTCTTGATGGATACTGGAAACTGATTTATTACTGCTCTGAGGTAAACCTTGCTGGATAAATCTGATTGCTGAACTAAAATTAGAGCCTGGGATAATTCAACAGTGTGCCTTGAAACTGCTAGACTAAAACTGCCTTTTATTGTGCAATACTCTTTGCCTCCCCACTCTCCAAGTTTCTTCCCTAATAAGCCCCATTCACAACTGAGTCTGTGAATCAACAACCAATAAACAGACCTTTGCTGTTGGTGTAGCTCTTGAGGCACCAAGGGGCTGGGCTAGGGGCTCTTTATCTGCTTTCTGCACTGAGGCAGTGAGGGGCTGTGCTAGTCTCATGCCCTCTGGCTCTTTCAGAGAGACACTCACAGCCCTGTGCCTCCATACCCTGGTAATTGTCTTCCAAATGTGTTGGCATACATGAGGTAGCATATGCAATGCTGCATCCATTGGTTGAAAAATATTAGTCGATATACTGTAAATTCCTGGATCCTTCAGGACAGGCTGGGCTTTTCCATTTGGTATTACTGGTTCTTGGTCATATTCTGCCTATGAAATAGTTCATTGTAAGAACAGGGAAACTGTTGAGTCAGTGGTATCTGATCTCTACTAACTCCACAGAGTTTAAATGTCCCCACCAGCACCATTGGCAGCATCAGAAAAGTTCCTATAAGGTCAGGTAATAATATACTACTCTGCTCCTACACATGCTCTAATCTATTTTAATGGTGAACATTTCTTCTAGGACTTTCTTTACATTACTATTTGGTTTACAAATTGATTGCAATAACCACATGGAAATTCAAGACAATACTCATGCCTGACTTATTAGGACTTATTAGGGAAGTAACAGGTTACAACTCAGGTCAAGACCAGTCAGAATATACTTCATAGATGTACACAGCTACTCACACATACCTTCAGGAGCTTTACCTTTCATCTTCACTGAATTCTGCCCCGTGGCTTTGGGCCTATATTAGACAGCACTTCTCTACTGTCAATTATGGCCCCTATCACCTACCTCTACCAGTAAGACTAGGGGAAACAAACAAACAAAGTACAAACAACAACTGGGTTGTGGCTTTGAGGGGCTTGCAATTCTAGTTCAGCTCTGTTTCACATTAGTCTCTGGTTCTTTGCCATCTTTTCTGCTGCTACTGCTGTTGCTGTTATCTAGATCTCTGTTGATCTTACAAAGGGCTATCTGTATGGAAAGGAAGCATTACATTCTCTGTTTCTTCCTTCTGGATGGTACTGAGATTCTAACTTTGTACATATGAACAAATGTAATTTAAACCAGTAAAAATGATAAAACTGACTGATTCTCACATCAGGAGCTTACACAGCATAAGAGCTTGTTTCCTCCTTAAAGGTGCTTTAGTCAAATCTACATTAACAGGGTATACAATTCTCTTGATGGGCACAAATGCCTTACTTAAGTACAGTTTTATCAAGCTATGTGGTTAAGTCAAAACCAATGCCTAGAAAAGCCATCTTGAAAAATTTCCTGTACTACAACTATCAACCATTCTTTTGGTACAGTAATTGTGTATTCTTTCCATCTTCTTGGGATACTTCCTGCATTGCTCATCCAGAAAGTATTTAAATATTGAATCTTGAGACTTGAATCTTTGTTCAGTTTTTTTAGCTTGTGAAAGGAGCTTGTTCTTCAAGATTGTTTTTAATTTCCGTCTTTCACATTCCATTTTAATGTTTTAGTTATCTTCTCAAGCATCTCTTTGGAAACTTCTAGTCACTTATTTCATATTTTTCCATTTGTTTTAGTTTCTCTATGTTCCAGAGCAAGCTCCATAGTCTCTAATGTCATTCATGTTTGCCTTTTCTTTTCTGTAGTTTTAATAATCATTTAGCTTTTTCATGTTTTCATTGTTTAACTCATCTGGTGTTTTATAATTACTATTGAATACATCAAACCTGTTCTTCACATTTTCTCTAAATTTAAATGGAATGTGTTACTGTCATATTTCAGTTCTTGTAAACTTTCAAAATTTTCTTAAGCTTAAGTTTTCACTTTCATATGATCAACTGATAATCTGTTTCACAGATAGTCCCTAGTCTTATTCTAATAATATTGAGTTTCTCAACTGGCTCTTTCCACAGATGGAATTTATTTTATTTCTATGTGTTTCACTTAGAGAAGTACAATAAGTGTGCTTACCTCTTAGTGCTTAAATGTATTCTCAATGAAAAAGCTATTGCCTGTACTCCCCAACCTCATTTCTATCATCAAGACCATATTTTTCAACTACTAATCTTCTTTATGTTAAATTTTTGCATTCCAGTCACTATTGTGAATATATTTATGTATGAATAATCAATAAGTTATATAATTACATAATATATTTATTATTAATATCTAGATATGTGATAATTTCAAATTGCATTTAATCATATAAACTCTCTATTTCTTCATGTTTGTTGCTGTTGTTATGTGTTGCCAAGTCACTTGCAACTCATAGCAACCCTATGTACAAAACGCTATGTAAAAAATGCTGTTCTATCCTGTGCCAACCTTATTGCCTCTGACACACCTATTCCCATTACCTCAGTCACTGAATCAATCCATCTCATTGAGGGTCTTCCCCTGCTGCACTGTCCCTCCACCCTCCCAAGCATAATGTCTTTCTCCAATGACTTTTTCCTCCTAGCAACATGCCCAAAGTATGTCAGCTCGAGCTTGAGAATCCTTGCTTCCAATAAGCAACCTGGTGTTGCCCTTTCTAGGATGAACTTGTTTTTTCTCTTAGCAGTCCAAGGTATGTATATTCAACACTTCTCCAGCACCACACCTCAAAGGCATCAATCCTTCTTCTATAATCCCTAGTCACTGTCCAGCTTTCAGATGTATAGCAAGTAATTTCAAAGGTCATGGCCTGGACTAGTTGCAACTTAGTCTCTAGACAGACATCCTTGCTTGACAGCACTCTGAAGATGTCCCTGACAGCAGACTTTCCCAATGCAATTTGTTTCTTGATTTTCTGGCTGTTGCTACCAAATTTGTTGATTGTAGAGCCAAACAAGCTAAAGTTGTTAACAATCCCAATCTCTTCACCATCCATAATGGTGCTGCCAATTGGCTTAGAGGTGAGAATGTTTTCTTGATGTTGACCTTCAACCCATATTGAAGACTATAGTCCTTGACTCTCTGCACTTTCAGGTCCTCTTCATTTTTAGCAAGCAGGATTGTGTCATCTGCATAATACAGATTGTTGATGAGTCTTCCTCCAATCCTGATGCCACATTTATCCTAATAGATTCCAGCCTCTTGGATGATCTGTTCTGCATATAGATAGAAAAGGCATGGAGGTAGGCCACATGTTTATCTCTAGGAATTAATATATAATTTTAACAAACAGTTATATAAACAGGCTTTCATTATATATAAATAGATAATAACTCTATTACTGAAAGCACTTTACTTTAGAACAGATCTTGAGATACTCTTTTTTAACCCTCGTCTGCAAATTCAGTCATGTCTGGGATGTTGCTGCGATGCTGGGAGCTATGTATGTATCAATATTTCAAATATCAGCAGAGTCACCCATAATGTAGAGGTTTCAGCAGAGTTGCCAAACTGAGATAGACTAAAATACAGGTTCTCAGATTGAAAGGTGCCAAACTACAAAAGTACTGCCTTCCCAAAGTAGAATCTGTATTAATTATATGGATGGATTAAACATTTAATCAATGAAAGATCTTTATTTACCTTGTGAAACAACTAGAAATGAAGAAATACCGCTGCAAACCTCAATAAGTAATCATAAGGCATAATATATGAATTAGGAACTGAGGAAAATTGGAAATTGTTAAAAACAAAATGGAGTGCATAAAGATCAACATTTCAGCATTAGTTGAGAGGGACTAATTTTGATCACTTTTAGTTGGGTAATCATATAGTACACTAAATTAGGAGTACGAAAGTGAAGAATAATATTCATATAAGTAACTCAGTTGTTGTAGTTGTGTGCCGTCTAGTTGTCTGCAACTAATAGTGATCCTAAGCCTGCTCTGTCTTGATCCAGTCTCACCAGCTCCAACACACCTAATCCCATTTCCCTAGTTACTGGATTAATCCATCTCCTGCACTGTTCCACCACACTTCTGAGCATGATGTCCTTCTCCAAGGATTGGTCCTTTCTGGTCCCATGCCCAAAGTATGTGAGATGGAGCTTTTAAATCCTAGCCTCCGAGGAGAAACTTGGTTTCATCCTCTCCAAAACAGATCTATTTGCTTTCTTGGTGGTTCATGGTATATTCAAGACTCTTCTCCGGGACCATAACTCAAAGGCATCAATTTTTCTTCTGTCATCCTTAATCTTTGTCCAGCTCTCTGATACATAGCAAGTAATTGCAAAAACCATGGACTGAATCAGGTGTACCTTAGTCTCTAGAGTGACAGCATTGTTTCTCAGTACTCTGGAAAGTTCCCTGAAAGCACATTTGCCTAATGCAATTTGTCCTTTGATTTCCTAACTGCTGGTGCCAAGAGTATTGTTTGTGGCACTGAGCAAGCTGTAACTAGAAACAATCTCAATCTCTTCTCCAGGTATGGTTCTGTCAATAGGCTCAGTGGTGAGAATCTTTGTCTTCTTGATGTTGAGCTTCAATCTATATTGAAGACTACAGTCTTGATCATCTTCAGTAAGTGCTCAGGTTCACCTCAGTTTCAGCAAGCAAGGCTAATAACCAAGCATAACGTGGGTATGAGTCTTCCTTGAGTCTTCCTCCAATCCTGATGCCACATTCCTCCTCATAAAGCCCAGCCTTCTCAATGATCTGTTATGCAAATGGATTGAAAAGGAATGGAGACAAGATACATCTCTGATGCACTCCTTTCTTGATATTGAACCATGCAATGTTTTCATGCTTTGTTCTGAAGACTACTTCCTAGTCCACATGTAGGTTTCACAATCAAGTGTTCTGGGATTTCCATTCTCCTCAAAGTTAACCACAATTTGTTGTGATCCACATAGTAAAATGCCTTTTCATAGTCAATAAAAAACTGATAGAAGTCCCTCTGGTGGTATATTTATTATAGAAATTCTGTAAAACTAATTGTTATCCTTAAGTTGAAAGCAAATTTAGGATCAAAGGTCAAATAATACTTGTACTAAGATATCTCATTAAAGTAAATAGCAGGACACTGAGTAAAGTTTCCAAAACAAATGGAAGCAAGAGAAAAAACTAATAAACATCAGAATCTAAGGCAAGAGAAAAAAACTAATAAACATCAGAATCTAAGACAAGTACCTCATACAGATTAGATACTAATTACTTGTTCAATGAATTATATGTTTTCCAATTCATATACTTTATACTTGCCTGATTTAGACACCATTTTGATTTAAAATTCATCCTCTTATTCTCAAATTAAATACTTCTGTTTTTTTTTTCTTTAAAGTAATAATAGCCGGAGGACGGGAAGTGGCCAGAGCTCCGTGTGTCTGAACCAACTCCTTCTCCAGCTGGTGTGGCCTGGCACGGCTCGGCCTGAGACACTGTGCAGTTCCAGAGCTCGCTGGAAATGACCAGGTAGAGCTCAGAAACTACCTGCAGAGCATCTACCAGGTGCTGGTGGCAGCTGTGAGGACATAGGTGCAGCACAGAAACGTGCGGGTGTAAAAGCCAGACTACAGGGTCGCCTATGGCTCATGGACAGACCTTCACTTTCCCAGACTTGTTTCCTGAGAAGTAGCCAGATCCCAAAGGTGACGCCGAGGGGACCTATGAGCAATGCATGAAGGAGGAGTGGCAGAAGTAGAGCCTGGGCCTCTAGCGTGGAGGTACTCCCCCCTCCCCCCAAACCCCCCATCTCCGCCTGGTTTGGCCTGTGACTGGGCCACCAGGCAGAACCAGCCCCAGGCTCCAGTAAAACAGCAGAAAGCATCATCATCATCATCATCATCATCATCATCATCATCATCAACATCATCATAATAATACTAGCAGCCAGAAGGAGACTTAAGGTAAAATATAAAAAATTGCAAACCCCAACCCCTCTCCATCGAAGTTTATTCTGACTCATATTACCCTATATAAGGCAGAATAGAATTATCCCTACAGGGTTTCTATAGATCTATTTTTTTTTTAATTTTACACTAGTTTATTTACAAAATTCAAATATACTGTTTTAGAGAACAGATTCTTTCAATTTCCCTCACCCCTCCACCCATCAAATTGTACAACCCCATGATTAATCCCCCTTCCCCATTCACATCCTCATCCCTCTATTTCCAACCTCTCCCACCCCTCCTGGATCCTTATACTCATTCTACAATAATGGTTTTATACAATATTTATCACTCAGCATAATGCTTTCCAGTTCCTCCCAAATTAGGTAATAATTCACTAAATCATTGCTCCTGTGTACAGAGTCTGTCTCGTCTTTCTTCTGCAGAGCTGCTGATCGATCCTAACCTCCTATCTATCTTTCAGTTATCAGTCCAGTACTTAAACCAGTGTTCCTATCAAATATACAAACCTGCTAATATGGCATAACTTCAAACGGTGACATTGATTTAGTACTTCACTTAAATTTCAAAATGAAGTACATTTTAATAGGGGATATTAATACAAGACTGGGAGTTGAAAGTTCTAAGTCTGCCACTTAGGTGGATAGCAATCAATAGTTACTCAGCCTCTTTGGGGTACCAATATACTCACAAAGTAGATCTAATAATTACAGTTAAAATTAATAAATATTTTAGGCTTAATTTGGTTAATATACTAATTTTTAAAGGAAAATATTTTTTAATTTTTAAAAAGTATTACCATAAACATTTTTAGAGTTTGAGGTAAATCTACAGAATATTGTAAGTCATATTTTGAGTGACTGTATAAAACTCAGCTTACTACACACAACAACTTGAAGAAATAAATGAAGTGATATTTTATACTTTGAAAACCATTACTTTTTTAAAGACACAAACCTTAAGTCACTTCAGGCAAAAAAAACCCAACATTAATGATATTTGAAGAAGCACTGCATCACTGAGCTCTAAATGAAACATTTGGGGATTTATTGAGCATTTTAATGTCACCAGTACAATTATAAAATATGCAGGGCCTTCATCTAAGAAAATATGCTTGTACACATGATGATCAATTTCTGTAGAATTGAGGCACACATCTACATCTCCTTTATATAAAAGTATAAGGAAAAGGAAACTATTATTGGAGATCATTTTTATTAATAATATTTTAATATTAACATTATTTTTTTGTAGTTAGGTGCCATCAACTTAAGTATTACTCACGGTGACTCTATTACCAATGGATCTGAACCTTGTCCTTTCTTGTGTTAGCCTCATCATCTTTGAGATTCTTGAACCCATTGCTACAGTCACTTTATCTATCTTGTTGAAGACTTCCTCTTTTGCTCATGCTCCACCTTCCAAACATGATGCCTTTGTTCAAAGAGTAACCTGTGTAACATCATGTTGTAGTTTTTGTTATGTATCACCAAGTCAGAATAGACTGGCCATCCTGTGAGTTTTCAGACATTGGAAATCTCTCAAGATAATACTTCCCCATTTTTCACCTAAGATCAGCTTGTGAATTTGAACTCCTTTCCTTTGAGTTGCAGTACGACTCTTGACAGTAGGCCATCAAGCTCCCATGTAATATAATAGTAATTTGGTGTTGCAGAGGTTATATATCACATATATTTCTGTTATTAAGTATCATCTAGTAAACTTGAGTTGTAGTAACCTTACAAACAACAAGTTAAACCTTGTCAATACTGTCCTCACTATTGCTATGTTTAAGTAAATTATTGAAATAATGTGTCAATCTATCTAGTTGAGGCTTTTCTTCTCTTTCTCTGACCCTCCACCTTCCCAAGCATAAAAACTACTTCCAAGGAATGGCACCTTCAGATGACCAAGATATGTAAGACAATTTCTCTCTATCCTTCACTCTAAGGGCCACCAGGTTGCACATATTTCACCACATATTTTTTGTTTTTCTTTTGTCAGTCTATGAAAGAGGAAAAAAGTATTTGTATTCAGATAGAAAGAAATGTAGAATCAGGTCATTGACAATTTAAGTCAGCTACTTAATAACAATAATTATTCAAGTTCTTTCTCTTTCTCATATTTTCCAATGTTCTTTTGTTCCCTTGTTGCAAGTAGACTTCTCCTGGCATCATAACTGATAAAGATTCATAAGTAGCAAGACAATGATGTCAGAAATAGTGAAAATTGTATCCAGAAGTCATTTACTTCTTATAAATGAGAAAAGGAAAACATTCCTGAATATTTTCTCAAACTGATCTATAAAAATTATGCCATAAAATCTATCAAAATTGTGAATTTGGCCACATTTAACTACATTTGACATTGTAATATTTTGAATACAATTTTAAAATTAGCAATCATGAGGTATTGGGATGATATTTTTGATTATCCAACTAGCAAAACATCCCACAATTCTATGAAAGAATAAAATAGTGCAGCATTGATATGTTGGTATATGTTTTGAAAAGATTCATTCATAAGCAATGTTGTTGCTAACTTCTCTCAAGTCAAATGCTACTTATTTAAACTTTTTGTATGTTGCCCAGTCAAGTGACATATTTATTATTATAAACACTGGTATGCTTAAGTCCATTGTTTTGACTATTATAGAAATACGTCTTTAAAAAAAACTCACACATTTAATAAGCCTTATTTTGTGTAATTTATGGAATTGCAATATATATGTGTATATGTGTGTGTTTAATTTGTAGATTAGAATAAAATTTTTATATTGGCTTACTAACAAAGTT
>NW_006399886.1:7895846-7900329 GCF_000299155.1 Elephantulus edwardii
CCTAATTATGCAACTCTATGATTTTCCCTTTGCCCATCCTCACCAGTCTGTTCCTACCCCTCCCCCTTTGGATCCTCATACACATTTTACTAGTTAGTTATCTTTCTATTTCTACAATAAGGGTCTTATCCAGTATTTGTCATTACATAGCAATACATCTTATGAATAATTTCAATTTGTACTGATTCTCTACCACACATAAGTTCAAAGCCTTACATTCTTCACTTACAAAGAGCCTTCTGGTAATATGTCTTCATAGTGCAGTCCAAAGTATATCCAATATTCTTCACCAAGAGGACAATGCAAGTCTGTTAATTTCTTCTATTGTTCTTTTTGCATTATCTAGCTTTCACATGTATGTGAGGTGAGTGGGGAAAGATAGACATGGGTTGTCAGAAACACCATTATCATAGTGGCATTATTGTGTTTTTTTTTTTAAACTTTAAAGGGGTCTTTTGAGTGGATGACCAAAGCAATATGTCACTGATTGCTGATTCGAATAGAATGAAATATCTGAGAGCAACCATTTTTTCCCCACTTAACATAGTGTTTTTTATCTGTTCACTTGTAAAGAATTTTGTTTTCCTTATGTTTAAGAATAACCTGTACTGAGTGATGTTTCTATTATGATGTTGCCTGTTTGTTCCATGATGATGACTTTTGTTTTCTTGATATTGAGTTTTTAAACTATTGAAAGCTGGTTTTGGTTGGTTTTTTGTTTTTGTCTTTTATCTTCTACAGTAAGTGCTTCAAATTCTCTTAATTTTCTGCAAGCAAGGTTGTGTCATCTGCATAATAGAGATTGTTGGTAAGACTTCTTCTGCTCTTGTGCCACATTTTTGTCATATAGCCCAGCTTTAGTTTCATAAACAGACTAAATAGGTATGAAGAAAGAATACAACTCTAACCCTTATTTTTCATAATTTTAAACCATTCAGTGTTCCTTTGTTCTGTTTGACAACTGTTTCTTGATATATGTATAGGTTTTACATGAGCACAATTAAGTATTTTGAGATCCTCATTCATCTCAAATTTATCCATATGTTTATATTTATTTTTTTATTAACTTCCCAAGTTGTTGTTGTTATGTGTCATCAAGTAAGAATCAACTCATAGTCGACCTTCCAGCAACCTTTAAAAAGAAAATCACATGGGAGGAGATTGCTTACCTTTCTCCCAGGGAACAGCTGGCAAATTTGAACGACGTGTCTTTGGGTTGGCAGCCCAACTTCTTACCACTAGGCCACCAGAATTTACAAGTAGCTTTCCAAGTAGTCCAAGTTACTTTCACAACATTCTTGACACAAAGAAGAACTTCTCATATTGAAATCATTTGTTTGAGTTTTCTGTGAGTATTCTAAGTTCTTATAGCTTTGTTTTCAGCCAAAACCTTCAGTACAGCATCCATGCTTCCAGTATTGCCAGTTCTTGATCATACACTACCTCTTAAAATGTCTATCATTTCTTCATGGTACAGTATTCCTGATAGAAACAGAATTATCCCCAAGTTGTAGTAAATGGATTTGTCAGTGTAAATTTTGCTACTGGAAAGTGAGTGGAAGTAATAAACTTTGTTTTTTGTTGTCATGTTCCATCAGGTTGCCTGTGACTCACAGCAATCCTATCTACATTAGCTCTGAACCTTGACCTATCCTGAGTCAATCTTAAATTCTCCAACATATCTAATCCCATTTCTCTATCACTGAGACAATCCATCTCATCCTGGGTCTTCCTCTCCTGCACTGTCCCTTCACCCTTCCAAGCATGATATTCTCAGCAAATATTTGGTTCTTCCTGGACATTTGTCCAAAGTATGTGAGATAAAGCCTCAAAATCCTTGCCTCCAGGAAGCAGCCTGGTTTCACTCTCTCCAGAATAGATTTGTTTATTCTCCTGGTAGTAACCATATGTTCAACACTATTCTCCAGCAGCACAACTCAAAGGCATAAATCCTTCTACCATCCTTAGTCATTGCCCAGCTCTTAGATGCATAGCAAGTAATTGTGAAAATTGCGATCTGAATCAGGTGCACCTTAGTCTTCACTCTGACATCATTGCTCTTCAGTACTTCGGAGAGGACCCTGACGGCAGACTTTCCCAATGCAATGTGTCTTTTGATTTCCTGCCTGTTGATGCCAAGATAGTTGATTGTGGAACCAAACATGCTGAAGTTATTAACAATCTCAATCTCTTAACCATCTATCATGAAGCTGTCAATTGGCCCTGTTGAGAATGTTTCTTTTCTTAATGTTGAGCTTCAATCCATATAGAAGGTTGCAGCCCCCAACCTTCTGCAGCAAGTGCTTCAGGTTCTCCTCAGTTTCAGCAAGCAAGGTTGTGTCATCTGCATACTGCAGATTGTTGAGTCTTCTTCCTCCAATCCCAATGTCACATTCCTCCTCATAGAATCCAGCCTCCTGGATGATCTATATTCTTTTGATGCTTCCTGGATCATTCAAGACATGCTCATTTGTGGTTGTTAGGTGTTATTGAGTCGAGTATGAATCATAGCAACTCTTTGAATAACATATATGAACATTGTCCTATCTTGTGGCATAACATCATATTTCCTGACACACTAGAGCCCATTTTAACAGTCACCTTGTCAATTTACCTGGTCTAGGATCTTCCTCTCCTTCACCGACCCTCCTTGCTTCCAAGTATCATGTCCTTCTCCAAGGAATATCTTCTCCTAGCAACAAACCCGAAATATGTGAGGTGTTGCCTCATCATTCTTGCCTCCAAAGAGCACTTCAGCTACACCTTCTCCAAGACATATTTGCTTGTTCTTTTGGCTATCAATTGTATGTGCAATTCTCTTCTCCAACACCACAGCTCGAAGACATCACTTCTTATTCTGTTATCTTTATTCATTATTCAGCTCTTAAATCAGAAAGACCATGGCTTGAATCAGATGCACCTTAATCCTCAAACTCACATCATTACTCCTCCATAATTTGGAAAGGTCCCTAACTGCAGATTTCCTCAGTGCAGTATATCTGCTTATTTCCAGACTGCTGGTACCAAGAATGCTAATTGTGGATCCAATTAAGATGAAGTTGTTGACAATTTTAATCAGTATCTTCTCCATCCGTCACAATGTTGCCTATTGGTCCAGTTGTAAGAATCTTTGTTGTCTTGACATTGAGATCCAATCCACACAGAAGACTGCTTTCCTTGGTCCTCTGCAACAAGTGCTTCAAGTCCTGATCACTTTCAGTAATTTGGGTTGTGTCATCTGCATAATTCAGGTTATTATCGAGTATCCCTCGGATCGTGATGTTCTTTACATATTACTCTTTATATAGTATAGCTTCTCAAATAATTTTCTCAGCATACAGATTGAATAGGTATGGAGAGAGATTACAACCCTGACACATTCCTTTCTTAATTTTAAACCAGATTATCTCTAAAAAGTTGCAATTCAAAGATCAACATAAACAACATCTCAACATCAAGACAACAAAAATGCTCACCCTGGACTGATGGAAAACACCATAATAGAATGAGAAAAGGTTAAAATTGTCAATTGACAAAAATAGAGGAATACATGAGGCCTTCAATATGAAAAATAGTGTCGTAGGAAGGCTCTCATTGCTGATGTCAAATGGTTCTTGGCTAAACAAAGAGAACAAGAGAAATATTGACTTATGTTTTATTGACTATACAAAGACATTTGGTTCTGTTGATCATAACAAATTTTGAATAATACTGAAAAAATGGGTATTCCTGAACACTTAGTTATGCTCCTTTGAAAAATGAGACCTATGCATCTGAATGTTGGACAATAAATAATTATGACTGAAAAGCAATTGATACCTTTGAACTTTTACATTAAAGTAGTGACTATTTCATGCATTACCAAAAACAACACAGAAATTTGTTTTGGTAGATGCACAATCTCAGTGGGTGTTCCTTAGAAGCAAAGTTGGTTAAACTTCATTTCATCCACATATCGTCAGGACATATCCACTTCTGAAATAGCCTGCTTCCAGAAACTCTATGAACTTGGCGAAATGATGAAAGTTATACAAGTGTTTAGGTCTTTCATTCATAGGGTCATTATGAGTCGTCTACAACTCAATGGCATTTAACAATAACAACAATTATCAGGAGGAGACAGTCTTAAGAAAAAAAATTATTCTGAAAAGGTGGAGAGAGGTCAAAGAAAAAGAGGAAGATCCTATCAAGATGACTGACATAATGACTGGAACTTTGAGCCTGAGCATGGCAGAGCTCATAAGGATGGCGTAGCATTCCATTTCTCAGTCAAATGAATTCCACTTTTAGGGCTAACTAATAGTTCTTCACACCTTATTTTTTTAAATTACGTTTCACTTATGTATACTTTTTTTCTGCTCCCACACTCTAGCCACCAAACTTTAACAGACTGGGAAAAATCATTTGTCAATAATATCTCAGACAGGAGTCTCATAATGAAAATTTACAGTCTACTACAGGGTCTCCACAATAAAATGTCTGA
>NW_006399886.1:7900817-7901651 GCF_000299155.1 Elephantulus edwardii
CCAGTGAAGATGCCATAACCCAAGGATTCTTAATCACATCAGTTTATAAAAAAGATTTAAGAATTCAGGTGGAACTGAGGACTCTCAGAGTTGTACCCAAGCTCTAGGGGCATAATCCACAGAGAATTATGCTGCTGAGTCAAAGATGATGCTTCTCAGGCAGTTCGAATGTGCCAGTCGCTCTATGGGAGAAAGATGAACAATATTCTCCTATGAGATTTACAGCCTCGGGAAGATTCAGTGGCGTGTCAGCTATGGTTTTGTTCTCATTCCAAGAAAATGAATTTGATTTTTAGTGTTTGCTTATCTAAATTTAATCTAGTTTTTGTCGGTTTTGTTTTAACTTTATGTTAGTTTGTTTGCCAAGTTTGTATACACTGTGTTTCACACTATTCTTTACTTAAACTGTGTTTCATACAATTGTTCATAAAGTATAAATGGCTAAACAATCTTTCTAAATATCTATATAATTGTTAGCTTCTGAAAAGGAACTCTGTTTTGGGAGGACCATTTGAGAAATGTGGTATAAGCAATGTTTTGCTTATTGATCTATCTGTACAGGCAAAGATATCATAACTTCAACTGTCAGTTCTCATCTTCTAGTCCAGATATATTCTATGTAAAATATGCTAAGTGGTTACTTTATTTTGAGATTTATACCAATACCATTCTTCGATGAGATGGAAAAGGCAATTTCCAACTTCATTTGGAATGGAGAGAAGCCACAAATAAGCAAAGCACTCCTTAAAAATAGAAAAAAGGGAGGAGACATCTCACTCCCTGATTTAAAATCCTACTACACTGCCGTGGTAGTCAAGACAGCATGGTACTGGT
>NW_006399886.1:7904866-7909968 GCF_000299155.1 Elephantulus edwardii
ACGCCATGGGTCACAGGCAACTTGATGGCCCATAACAGAGCAACAACATGGGCAGGGTTTATTTTTTATAATTTTAATTGCAATGTATTCTATATTAATTTACAATTAAGTATAAATTATTTGTAACCAAGAAAATGTGGTCATTTCTATTAATAATAATTTTAAATACAATTTGAATCTTTCTTAACACCTTTAATGAGGACAGCACTTTTTCTCTTGCTCAGAGAGAGAGAGGATTATACCTTAAATGTTTCTTATATTTTTTAGTAATTTTCTACAATGTTTCGTGAATTTTTTGATAGTTTTCTACTTGATAACTATGTAAAATTATCTACATCTCTGTTGGCCTAGAAAGTGATGCTTCCAAGCCAAAGGTGGGTGATTTTAATCTGCAGCCCTCATGCTTGGTTTTAATTGTTTTTGGTCAAACATTCTTCTAAGTGGAATAGCATTGGTTCGTCCATTTGCTGTACAGAGGTAACTTGTGGTTGCTGTGATACTAAACACTGTGACATTGATGTGTCAAATGCAACAATGGTTACCCATGGTGAACAGTGTTTGGGGGAGCTCCCCAATTAAAACAAGCTTGGAAACCAAAGTGACCATCTACTTCCGAAATAGTTTGAAACTCTGTGAATTTGGAGAAACGATGATGAAATTTATACTAGTATTTAGATCTTTCATTCATAGGGTCTCCATGAGTCCTCTACCACTTGACGGCACTTAACAACAACATATATGTTATATAATTACAATATAATTAATTTTTTTCTTTGTTAGCTTAAGAGTTTAAAATTATCTTTACACATACTATACACATAACTCTAGTTCATTGCTACAATCACATAGTAAACAATTGTAAAAATATACAATAATGCTTTTATCTTAATTCCAATTCATCCACCATTGTTGTTGTTGTGTAATGTTGAGTTAGAACCAACTCATCTGATGATACTCCAGTGCGTTTTTAAGGCAGTAAATCTCAAGGGAAAAGCTTGCCCTTCTTTCTTCTTTGGAGTAGCCGGTTGATGCAAACCACCTGCCTTTGGGTAGGCAGCAAAACGTCTTATCACTAGGCCGCCACAATTCCCTCATAATCCATTGTTGTTGTTATTGTTATTTGCTGTCAAGTCAACCATAAACCATAGAGACTGTGTGTCAAAAATGTTTTTGAATCTTGCTCTATCCTGAGCCAACCACACCATCACTGACACACTTGACCTTACTGCCACCATCACTCTGTCAATCCATCTCACCTAGGATCTTCCTCTCCTGTACTGGCCCTCTACCCTTCCAAGGATGATGTCCTCTCAAGGGCTGGTTCCTTCTGGCAATATACTCAAGTATGTGAGCTAGGCCTTCAAAATCCTTGCCTCCAAGGAGTAACCTGGTTTTACCTTCTCCAGGACACACTTATTATTAATTCTCTTGGCAGTTCATGATATGTTCAATATTCTGCTCTAGAACCAAACTCAAAGGCATCAATTTTTCTTCTGTAATCTTAATAACACAACTTTTATATGCAGAACAATCAATTAAGAAGACCATGGATTTTATCTGGGACACCTTAGTCTCTATACTGACATCATTGCAACAACACTCTGTAGAGAGCCTATACAGCATATTTTCCCAATACAATTTGTCTTTTGATTTCCTGATTGCTGATGCCAAGAGTGTTGACTGTGTATCCAAGGAAGATGAAATCAATCCTTAATCCTTTCTCCATGTCCATCTCTGGTGCTAAGGATCTCTGTTTTCTTGATGTTGAAATGTAATCCATATTGAAAATTGCAGTCTTAGATCATTTGCACCAAATGCTGCAGTTCTAAATTTTAGCAAGCAAAGTTTTGTCATGTGCATAATGCAGGTTGTTGATGAGTCTTCCTTTTATCCTGATACCATATTCTTCTTTATGAAATCCAGCCTCCTGAATGATCTGTTCCACATACATATTGAAAATGTGTGGAGAAAGGATACATCCCTGATGCCCTCTTTTCTTGATGCTGAGCCATGCAGTGTTCATTTGTTCTGTTCTAACAACAGCTTCTTGTTCTAGGTATTGGTTTCACATGAGCACAATCAATTGTTCCGGAATTCTCATTCTTCTCAAAGTTAGCCACATTTTGTTGTGATGCACAAAGTGTCTTTGAATAGTTCATAAAACACGAATAGACATCTTTCTGATACTCTCTACTTTCAATCATGACCCATCTGATGTCAGCAACAATATCCTTTGTGTTATGGTATCTTCTAAATCCAGCTTATATTTCTAGCAGTTTTCTGTCAATACACAGTTCCAGTTTTGTTTGGAAAATTTTCAGCAAGATTTTGCTTGCATATGATATTAGTGATAGTGTTTAATGATTTCCACATTTTGTGGGATCATCTTTCTTCGGAAATCTGAAGAAATATGGCTCTCTTCTTTTCAGTGGGACAGATAGCTAACCTCCACATTTTTTGTCACAACTAGGTGAACACACTGAAGGATGCATCTGTTTATAGAAATATTTCAATTGGTATTCCATCAATTCCTGGGGCCTTATTTTTTGCCAATTCCTTCAGAGCAGCTTGAACCTTCTCCTTTATTATTATTATTGAGGTGTTGTGTTTTTTGTTTTTTTTTTAACTTATGATAGTTCCTGAAAAGATTCTGTCAGCCAATTGTGTTTGGTAGTGACTGTGTATATTCCTCCCTTCCATCTCCTTTTGATGCTTCCTAGATCATTTATAACATTGCCCTTATCATCTCTAAGCATTGCAGCTCGTGGGTTGAATTTGTTGTAATCTTTGGTTTCTCTTCAGAAGCTTCCATTTGAAATATTCTATTCAACTCTTAATTTGCTTATTTCATCCTTTTAATAGTATGAAATATTTTTCCTTGTATAATTAACTTATTTCTTTTGCACTTTGTAAATAGAAGTGCACTCATACTCTTATATAATTCTCTTATGTATACCAATATAATTCTGCTTACAGTGTACAGTAAAATTTTTAATGATTTGTAGGATTATAAAATGGTCTTAGTTTATATAATGCTGCTATAACAGAGATTCTATAATTGGTGTCTTTAGCAAATAGCAATTTATTCTCTTGCCCTTTAGGGGACTAGAAGTTCACATTCAAGATACCAGCTTTGGGGAGAAACTCTGTCAGTTATGGAGAAAAGTCCTGGTTTGCTTCAGCATCCAAAAGTCCAGCATTCCTTGTCCTTGCCTAGTTCCCTGGAGTCTTGGAGTCTCACATGTAGAAGCTTGGTCCAACAAGATGCACTCTAATCATGGTGAATATTTTATGGTGGCACTAACCATTCATTTTTCAATTGTCTCAGTCTCTTCTACTTTGAAATCTAATGAGTTATAAAAACCACAACCTAAGAGAATTTCCCTTAAAACTAATTACTGTTGTTCTATTGTGTCCAAACCAACTTCAGCAGGTTTTTGAGGCAGTAAATCACATGACAGAAGTTTGCTTATCTTTTTCATTTAGAGCAGCTGGTGGATTTGAACTGTGTGCCTTTCGGCTGAAAGTGCAGCTCCTTACCATTAGGCCACCAGAGTCCACTCTTATATCAAATTAGAGTGAGATATAAAGAAGTGTTGCATTCTACTCATCTTTCCCCAATTATTTGGTTATCAGAATTATGGGAAATCATTGCATAGCTTTCAGATTAGGAAACTATGCATTTATCTTGGGAGAGATTGAGTACAATCCAGGACAACATACCTATTTTGAACATGTAGAAAATTTACAACATATAAATATTTAAAATATTTAAATATTTATAAATATTTGTTGTTGTTAATTGCCTTCCAGTTGAGCACAACTCATAGTCACCCTATGAACAAAAGGCCTGAAGACCCTCTACAACTATTGACATTCATAAAATTTTCGTTATTAATGCATTGTTAGGCACTGTCAAGTAACAACCACTCATAGAAATTCTGTAAACAATAGATCAAAATTTTTTCCTATCCACCACCATCCTCAATATCTTCACCCTGTTCAAGTCCCTGATAGTCATTATCTCAATCTATCTCACTGAGGGTCATCCTTTCTTTTACTGACCATCTGTCTTTCCCAGCATGATACCTTTTCCAAGAGACTGACCCCTCCTGACAAGATGCCCAAAGCACATGAGACAGTTTAATAGTCTTTTCATGTGTGGAGTACTTTGTACTTCCTCCAAGACAGCTTTGTTTGTTCTTTTGTGAGTCCAATCTACAATCCATATTTTCCAGTCATATCAAAATTCAAAGGCTTGGATTTTTTCTCCGTTTCCTTATTCATTGTCCAACTTTCAGATGCATGACAGATTTGAAAATATCATGGCTTAGATCAGGTAAACAGTTGCCTTTAAAATATTATCTTTGGTTTTTAGCATTTTGGAGAGTTCCTTAAGAGCAGATTTCTCCCATGCAAAACATATTTTGATTTCTTGACTGCTATTATTGTGGGTGTTGATCAGGTATAAAAGAAAATCATTGACAATGTCAATCTTTTCTCCAACTATCACGATGTTCTCTATTAACCCAGTCCTGAGATATTTTGGTTTTTTGATGTTGAGATGTAATCCATTTTGAAAATTATGATTTTTGATCTCCTATTGTTGTGTACCGTTAGTCAGAGCTGACCCATAGCTGATGTCCTGGTGGGTTTTCAGAGGCAGTTAATTGAACAGGAGGAAATTGCCCATCCACCAGCAGAGCAGCTGGTGGCCTTGAAACTCATGCCTTCCGTATTGCAGCTTAGGCTTGCCAATAGGCTAGCAAAGCTCCTTTCTTCTGTAGTGACTCAAGTCTTCTTCAGTTTCTGCAAGCAAGATTGTATCATTTGCGTGATACAGTTTGTTCATGAGTTCCCCTCTAATGGTGATGCCACATTATTCACATAGTCTAGTTTCTTAAAATATTAGTTATCATACAAATTTAATACATATGGAGAAGGTTCACAACCCTATGTCAAGTTTCTCTGAGGTATACAACCGTGACCCAAACTTTTCCTGATTAGAAACAGGCAACGCCCACCTTTTCTCTTCTGACAAAGACTTCTTGATACATACCTAGATTTTGTATAATCACAATTAAACTTTCTGGGATTTGCAA
>NW_006399886.1:7910706-7911775 GCF_000299155.1 Elephantulus edwardii
TTTTTTTAATAGGAACAAATATAGGTCATGTTGTTGTTGTTATGTGTCATCGAGTCACCTGGGACTCACAGTGACCCTATGTACAACAGCCCTAAAGCCTGCTCTATTCTGTACCAATTTTTTGTCTCTGACACACCTACCCCTTTACTCCAGTTACTAAATCAATTCATCTCATCAAAGGTCTTCCTTTCTTGCACTGTTCCTAAACCCTCCCAAGCATGACATCCCTCTCCAAGAACTAGTACCTGCTTGCAACATGTCCATAGTATGTCAGATGAAGCTTCAGATTCCTTGCCTTCGAAGAGCAGTCTGGTTTCACCCTCTCTAGGATAAACCTGTTTGATCTCCTAACAGTCCATGGTATATTCAATGCTCTTCTACAGAACCACAGCTCAAAGAAATCAATTCTCTATCATCCCTAGTCATTTTTTTTAAATTTTTTATTTCCTTTTTCCCTAGTCATTTTTTAGCTTTCTAATGCATAGTAAGTAAATGCAAAGACTATGGCCTGGATCAAGTGCACCACAGTCTCTAGACTGACATCATTGTTCTTTAGTATTGGCCTTGCAGCTACCTTCATGAAATCTGGAGGGCAACCACTTGGCCAAGTGACTTGAAGAGATCAATATTTGTCCCCATTCCAAAGAAAGGTGATCTGACAGAGTGTGGAAATGATCAAACAATCACATGCAAGCAAGATTCTGCTGAAGATTATCCAAAATTGACTGGAACAGCACATCAACAGAGAACTACCAGAAGTACAGGTTGGGTTAAAAATCAGTTGTGGTACTAGGAATATTGTAGCTATTGTTAGATGGATCTTGGTTGAAAACAGGGGGCACCAGGGAAATGTTTATCTGTGTTTCATTGATTATGCAAAGGGGTTTGACTGTGTGGATCACTGCAAACCGTGGCGGACTCTGAGAAGAATGGGAATCCCAGAACACTTGATCATGCTAATGCAAAGCCTATACTTGGACCAGAAGGCAATCGTCAGAACAGAGCAAGGAAATACTGCATGGTTCAATACTGGGAAGGTTGTACGCCAGGGATATGTCCTATCTCTATC
>NW_006399886.1:7913449-7920794 GCF_000299155.1 Elephantulus edwardii
TTTTGGCGGCAAGGATTCTGAAGCTTTTTCTGACATACTCTGGACATGTTGCAAGGAGGGACCAGTTCTTTGATAAGGACGTCATGCTTGGGAGGGTGGAGGGATAGCGCAGGAGAGGAATATCCTCTATGATGTAGATTGATTCCGTGACTGGGGTAATCGAGTAAAGTGTTTTGGAGACAGTGAAATTGTCACAGGATAGAACAGGGTTTAGGGTTGTTGTACGTAGAATCTCTATGAGTTGCAGGCAACTTCATGGCACATAATAACAACAACAACAACTGTCTTCATAATCATTGGTTCTTGATCTTATGTTACTTACCTCAACTAATTTTTTTCGGAGTGGTGACTGGGTATTTTACTTCCATCTTTTCATTCTTGCATCATTAAGTTTGTCCCTAGAGACTTTTTGTATTGCAATTTGTTTTTGTATTGCAAGTTGTTTAATTTTTTTCAGCTTGACAAGTGCAAACTGTTCTTCCCTTTTGGTTTTCTTATTCCATTTTTTTGCACATTTTTTATGATAATTTATTTTGTCTTTTGGAGAACTCTTCTGAAATCTTTTATTCATTTGTTTCTCTTAAGCATTTCTTTCTTTTGTTTTAAATTGTTTCTCTTCTAGTTCAAGTTTCAGAGTCTCTTCTGAAATTTACTATGGAATTTTCTACATGTCTTTACCGTGACATTTTGTTTTATCCCAGAATACCTGACTGTGGTCATGAGAATCGTGTACTTAGAGCAGAAAACATTCATCTGAATAAAGAAACACTGTATGGTTCAAAATCTGTAAAGGAGTTTGTCAGGGATGCAACCTGTCATCATACTTTTTTGAACTATATGCAGAACAGATTATTTAGGAGACTGGACTTTATGAGAAGGAATATGAAATCAGGTTTAGAAAAAGACTTGTCAACAACTTCCATTATATAGATAATACAACCTTGCTTGCTGAAATTGAAGAGGGCTTAAAGTATTTGCTGCAAAAAGATCAAGGAATGCAGTCTTGAATTGAAACTCAACATCAAGGAGATAAATATTCTTACTACTTGGCAAATTGGCAGCACTAACCATGATAGATGGAGAGGACCTTGAGGTAGTTCACAATCAACATTCTTGGCATCAGCAGTTAGGAAATCAAAAGATGAATAGCATTAGGAAAATATGCCATTAAGGACGTCTCTAGAGTTTTAAGAGCAATGATATCAGTCTATAGACTAAGGTTCACCTGCTTCAGTCTATGGTTTTCACAATTATTTGTTATGCATAAAAGAGCTCTAGAATTACTAAAGATTATAGAACAATAAATGTATACTTTGAGTTGTGATGCTGGAGAAGAATATTGAGCATACCAAAGACTGCCAAGGCAGTCCTAGGGTTTTCCTAGAGAGGGTGAAAGCAAGTTGCTCCTTAAAGTCAAGGATTTGAAGCTTTGTCTCACATACTTTAGATATGTTTCCAGGAAAGACTTGTACTTGAAGACGGATATCATGATGGAAGAGTGAGCAGACAGTGCAAAAGAGGAAGATCCTGGAGGAGAAAAACTGACACAGTAACAGGGGTAATGGTGGTAGACGTGTTAAAGAGAGTAAGATTCATTCAGGATAGGGGAGAGTTCAGACAGAGCTTATATACTTAGGGTATTGCAAGCAACTGGACAGCACATAAAAACAATAGCAACATGACTAAATGCATTTTGTGTCACACTGCTAGTTGAAAGGTCAGTGGTTCCAATTCACCAGACACTCCACAGGACTAAAATGGGCAGTATCCTCTTATAAAAATTTACTATTTCAAAAACCGCATGGAATTGGATTCTACTGAACAACAGTGTGTGCACGAGTTATTGCTGCCATTGTAGGTGCCATGGAGTTAATTACAACTCCTGGTTACTCTGTGAAGCACAGACCTAAACTTTGCCTGATCCTGTAACATCATCATGATTTCTGATATGCTCAAGTCCATTGTCATAGACACTGTGTCTATCAATCTAATAGACGGCCTTCCTCTCATTCTCTGACTATCTTTCTCAGCACAAATTATTTTTTCATGGACTGGCCTCTCATGATAATATGCCCAATGTATATGAGAAGAATTTTCACTACTCTTGCCTCCTAGGAGTACCCTGGTTGCACTTCCTTCATGATAGACTTGTTTGTTCTTTAAGCAACCCATGAAATATTCAGTTATCTTCTCCAATATCAACATTTAAAGACATCAATTCTGTCATTTATATTCATTGTATAGAGGTCAATTATAGCTTGGGTCAGCTGCATCTTAGTTTTTCAACTGACCTTGTTTTCTCCCGCTTTGGAGAGGTCCTGAACAGCAGATTTCCCAAACATCTTTTGACTTATTGTTGTTACCATAGGTATTGATTATGATCCAAGAAAAACAAAATCACTAACAATATCAATCTTTTCTCCATTTATCATTATGTTGACTATTGAAGGTTGCAGTCTCTGATTTTCTGCTGCTAATGTTTCACATTCTCTTCACTTGCAACAGTTTATGCCATCTGAATAATACACATTTTGAGAGATCTTCATCTAATTCTGATACCATATTTTGGATCAAATTCAGCTTGTCGAATGATTTGCTCAATGTATAGACTAAGTATGGAAAATATATTCAATTATGATACACAACTTTCCTGAGTTTGAACCAACTAATATTTCTTTGTCCTGTTCTGGCAACTCTTGATGTATGTGTAGCTATCCCTGAGTCCATTTGATTGTTAAGGGACTGCCATTGTTTTCAATGTTAACAATAATTTTACAATAATATTATAAATACTAAAAAGTTAAGTGTGGGTATATAATTGGATAATTAAAAATAATTTTAGGGTTAGTCTGTTTAGCTCCTAATTCAAAGACTGGAGGTTACTGTCCACTTAGAAGCACATCAGAAGAAGGAAGTTTTGCTTCAAACAGACACTACTGAGGTACAAACTGAGATTTGTACAACAATGTTCATAGCAGCGTTATTCAACATCACAAGAACATGGAAACAGCCCATATATCCAACCACAAATGAATGGATTGAAAAATCATGCTACATTTACTCAATGGAATACTATGCAACATGCAGGAGCAATGATTTTGTAAATTATTACCTAACTTGGGAGGGACTGGAAAACATCATGTTGAGTGAACTAGCTCAGTCCCAAAATGACTAACATTGAATAAAACCATTATTGTAGAATTAGTATAAGGGTTCAAGGGGAGGAGGGAAGGTGGAAGCAGAGGTATGAGGATGTGCAGGAAGAGGGAGAGATTAATCATGGGGTTGTACACTTTGATGGGTGGAGGGGGTGAGAGGAATTGAAAGAGTTTGTTCTTGAAGACATGTATTTGAATTTTGTAAATAAACTAGTAGAAAAAGAGGGGGGAAAGAACATATAAAAATGCACATATGAAATGCAGTTTTACTCTGACGTAAATGGGTTACCTTAGGCTGAAAAAGACCCAAAAATGAAAATTGTGTTTTTTCTTGGTTTGAGGAAAGCTTTATTTCTGAAAGTTTGAGATGTTAGGTTTTTTTTTTTTTTTACAAAGTGTAAGGAGAGTGGATATGTTTGAGAAAGAATAAAGGAAAAGGAGCACAAACACAGGATATACACATATATTTCACCTGATGGTATGCATAGGAATCAAATTGATTACATCTGTGGAAAGAATCACTGGAGAAGCTCAATATCAGCTATGAAAACTAGGCCAGGTGCTGATTGTGGAACAGATCACCAACTGTTCATATGTAAGTTCAAGCTGAATTTGAAGACAAGTCAAATGCACAGGAACCAAAATTTGACCTTAAGTCTATCCCACTTAAATTTCAAAACCATCTCAGAAACAGGTTTGAGGACTTCAACACCAATGAGTGTAAACCGAATGAGCTGTGAGAAGATATAAAGAACATTGTCCATGAAGAATGAAAAAGATCTTACAAAGACATAAGAGGAGGAAAAGACC
Organism: Elephantulus edwardii; assembly: GCF_000299155.1. Classification (NCBI taxonomy): domain Eukaryota; kingdom Metazoa; phylum Chordata; class Mammalia; order Macroscelidea; family Macroscelididae; genus Elephantulus; species Elephantulus edwardii. The sequence continues at coordinate 7,917,418 of NW_006399886.1, forward strand.
AAGATGGATGTCAGATGAGACTCTAAATATTGCATTAGGGTGCCAAGAAGCCAAAGATAAAGGAAGAACTCAAAAAATTAAAGAGCTGAACAGAAAATTTCAAAGGGCAGCTACGGATGACAAAGCAAGGTATTATAGTGAAATGTGCAAAGAGCTGGAGTAAAAAAATCAAAAGAGCATAACTCGCTCAGCATTTCTTAAGCTGAAGGAATTGAAAAACAAATTCAAGCCATGAGTGGCATTACTTAAGGATGCTCTGGGGAAGAATGTTAAATGATCCAAGAAGCAATAAAAGAAGATGGAAGGAATATACTGAGTTACTGTACTAGAAGAAACTAGCTGACACAGAAGAATTTTATGAAACAACATATAAGCAAGAGCCTGTGGTGAAGGAGGAAATTCAAGTTCCTCTGAAAGAGTTGGAAAAACACAAAGCTCCATGAGTTGATGGCATATTTCAACAAACAGATGCTGCCCTGTTATATGCTCACTAAATTATGCCAAGAAATCTGGAGGACAGCCACTTGGCCCCCTAACTGAGAGACTGATATTTGTTACCATTTCAAAGAAAGGTTAACCGGACAGAGTGCAGAAATTACCGAATAATATCATTAATATCACATGCAAGCAAGAGTCTGTTGAAAATTACCAAAAAATGACCAAAGCAACATGTCAACAGAGAAAAGCCAGATGTGCAGGCTGGGTTTAGAAGAGGCCATGTTACCAAGGATATTGTAGCTAATGTTAGATGGGTCTAAGCTGAAAGCACAGACTATCAGAGGAATGTATATCTGTGTGTCATTGCCTATGCAAAGGTTTTTGACTGTGTGCCTCACAACAAACCATGGCTACCTATGAGAATAATGGGAATCCCAGAACATTTGATTGTGCTTATACGAAACCTATACTTGAACCAGGAGGCAGTCATCAGAACAGAGCAAGGAAACACTGCATGGTTCAAAATTCGAAATGGTACCTGCCAGAGATGTATTTTGTCTCCATACCTTTTTTTATCTATATTCAGAACAGATAATCTAGGAGACTGGGCTGTCTTAGGAGAAATGCGGCATCAGGATTGGAGAAAGATTAATAACAACCTGTGTTATGTAGATGATACAACCTTGCTTGCTGAAACTGGGGAGAACCTGAAGTGCTTGCTGCAGAAGGTCAAGGACTGCAGCTTTCAATATGGACTAAAGCTCAAAATATAAATAAAGCAAAGATTCTCACCACTAAGCCAATTGGAAGAGTCATGACAGATGGTGAAGAGATTAAGATAGTTAATAGCTTTAGTTTGCTTGGCTCCACAATCAATACTTTTGGTACCAGCAACCAGGAACTTAAGAGACAAATTACTTTGAAAAAGTTAGCTGTCAGGGACCTCTCCAGAATACGGAAGAGCACCGACATGAGGCTGGAGACTAAGGTGAGCCTGATCCATGCTATAGTCTTTGCAATTGCGTGCTATGCATCAGAGAACTGGACCATGACTAGGGATGATAGAAAGAGAATTGATGCATTTGAGCTGTGGTGCTGTAGAAGAGCATCTAATATGTAACGGACTACTAGGAGAACAAACAGGTTTGTCCTGGAGAGGATGAAACTGGGCTTCTCCTTGGAGGCAAGGATTCTGAAGCTTCATCTAACATACTTTGTGTATGTTGTAATGAGGGACCAGTCCTTGGAGAGGGACATCATGTGTGGGAGGGTGGAGGGACAGCACAACATAGAAAGAACCTCGATGAGATGGATCAATTCAATGATTGCGACAATGGAAGTAGATGTGTCAGAGACAGACAGGCACTGGACAGAGCAGAGTTTAGGGCTTTCTACATAGGGTCACTATGAGTCACAAGCAACTTGACGACACATACAACAATAACAAAGCAAAGGATGCTGTAAACAAAAAAAGGTTTATTTTGCATAACTTGCACATATATTTTTCAAAACTGAGATGTTAATTCTGTGATAATGAAATATAAACACAGAAGAAGGGAATGTTTTTGGAAGCTGTACCTAGCCTGTTCTAAGTTCCTTAGAAAAGAAATTTATTTAGTGTCTCATAGTTTCTGTTTTCTTTGAGTCCTTAGAATGCTAACTGTTGATAGAAAATCTAGTTTATGAGTCTGCTTTCACTATTTACTCTTTTGTGTTAATGCAAAACCTAATTTTGTTTTGTATTATGTCTATTATCTTTTGCTTATTGGGGCTTACATTTTTTTACATGGTTGAGTATTTTTTTCAATTCTGAAATCAAATTTCCTCATAATTATATGTGAGAAAATGAGGAAACCCAAATAGTTTTACATATTTTAATTAAATTCAGTCCATAATGTAAGACAGAGCAAAATAAAAATAAAAAGTAAAACACAAGTGTAAATGGATTCTCTTGTGAATTCTTCCAAATATTTGAAGAAAAAATTATATTATGCTTAAAATTTAATAATTTTAGTTAAATACATAGACGGGTTTCATCTCAGTAGTAAATCATTAACCCTAGGCTAAACTTAGTTTAAATCCTACCTAAAAAGTATTACTCAAATGACTCAAAGTATTTCTAAGTAACTTACCTGAAAACTAGAACAAAGTTCAATAATATTTACAGCAATGCAATAATATACTCTACACAACAGGAAAATGTCTAACATTCCATAAAAGATTACAAAATATGCCACAGTATAACATAAAACATAAACAATCCAAAGTCCAAGCAAAAAGTGACACAAACTCTTATTTTAACACATAAGAATATGCAAACTGCTAATATATAATTTCACATGTACAAACAGTTGATTAGAACAATAGAAAATTTTTTTAAATGTTCCAAACATCTGACATTAAAACTGTAATATATAGATGGGGGTAACTATATGGAATAAAGAGCAAATATGTTTTTGCTGTTGCTGTTATTGTTGATTGCTGTCAAGTCAAGAAATACTCAGAGTTACCCTATGAACAAAAGACCTGAAGCCTTTCTATAACGATTACTGTTTATCAAAGCTCATAGAGTTTCCAGAGGCATGTTATTTAAGAAGTGGATGTCACTCCTAATAGCAAGTATGGTACATCAAAATAGATTTCTATAGTAGAAAACAAGACAAAACTATCCAAAATTAAGTATGTAGAGATAAATAATATTAAAAACTAATAGTACTGTTTTTTTATTTAATTAATTTTAATAAAAATTTATAGGGACGTTGGATTTCCATTCATTCATTGTTGCGTTTTTCTCCCTGCCCATACCTCCCCCTCCCCAGTTTGCTCTTCTCTTTGAAAAGTAAAAGAAGAATTCTTTCATTGTTATACAATCCCTTCCCCCAAGTCCACTTCACTATACAGCCTTCGTTCTGGACTCCTGTCAAGTATTTAAAAAAAAA
>NW_006399886.1:7921874-7938654 GCF_000299155.1 Elephantulus edwardii
GGGTAATCGGGATGGGTGTGTCGGAGGCAGTGTTGTTGGCGCAGAATAGAGCAGGGTTTAGGACTGTTGTGCATAGGGTCGCTATGAGTTGAAAACGACCTGACGGCACATAACAACAACAACAACAACAATATTTTGTGTATTCAGACTTGTAGGAGAGGGAACAGAGGAAAAATTTATATACAAATAATAAAACTATATATATGAATATAAAAGAAACCTAATGAACCCAAATATGAGAAACAGCTATTTAGTGGTCTCTTTCTGTTCAGGTGAGAGAATGATTTCTGTCTCCTGCCATCACCTTCTCCAGGTCCAGGGACTGAATGGAGCTCTGCAGAGAAATCAGTCTATCTCCCGTGAACTGGGAAACACCCACCACTGAACTCCTCCTCCCATTGACATTTTAGTCTGTTTTCATTCACAGGTTAGGACCCTTTTGACCATTAAAATAAGGGAGATCACCAATATCCAAAATCCTGTCAAGATATTACTTGGAACTAGTACAAGATTGAACTCAAGAACCTGTCACTGAACAATCTCATAGAATTGAGAGGTATTTTAGCCTAGAACACGGCTGTCTAGCTACATCATGTAGGATTTATTAAAGTTAAGTGGAATAGATTGGGTAGAAACATGGTTTTTGGAAGACATGAATCATCCTACATCAGGAAAACAACAGGGGAGCACCAATATACAGGTCCTTCACATAGCATTGTCATACCTGGGACATTATATAGTCACAACAACCTAACATCTACTAACAAAAGACTCACATAATGTCAAAAAAGCAGTAGTATGCTTCAGTCATCATGAAAGAACAAAATAAACCTTTTTCTATAAAAGTAGACCCAATGAATACCTCAGATGGAGAAAATGAGGAAAAACAAACAAAAAAAAAACCAACAAAACACGTTAATATGAAGTTATTTGAACAGCTAAAGAAGAATATGAAAATGATGGAAGAAACAATGGAAGCCATTTAAGAGAGCAAATACCCCAGAGATAGTGATCCAGAAGAAATACATTGATGAGGAACAACTTGAACAGCAACAGAAGAAAATGCAAAAGATGGAAGAAATAATTCATAGAATAGATAAAGAGGTACAAGAACTTAAAAAAAATCATTACAAGACAAAGAAAAGTACAGCCAACACAGTACTTGAAATAACAGAAAAACATGAAAACGCAATCCAGAATATTAAGACCAAAATGGCAGGAGTGTCCAACATGCTCATAAGACAAAAAAAAAAAAAAAGTAGAACTGAAGAGATAGAAGAAAGAGTCACTGAGCTGGAAGACAAGAGCCTCCTCGTTGGAAACATACTAAAAGAGAAATCAGACCTGAGATGTAAAGAAATTGAAGAAAAAATTAGAATCATGTGGGATGACATTAAAAGGAACAATATATACACATATATATGATATATGATATGTGATATGTGCTATATGATATATGATGGATATGTGATTGGCATTTCATAACATAGGAGTGGCAGGGAAGTTACGAAGAAAATTGTGAAAGAAGTTCTAGAAGAAAACTTCCCAAGTATTATAAAGAACAAGGAAATCTACATTCAAGAAGCACAGCATACACAGAATAGACTAGACCCCCCCAAAAAAAATCATTAACATACTGTAATCAAATTTTCTAAATTAAAATATAAAGATAAAATACAAAATCAGCATGAAGGGGGAAAAAGTCACCTACAAAAGGGAAACAATCAGATTAAGTTCTGATTTGTTAGTGGAAAACATGTGAGCTAGAAGACAATGGTATAGCATATACACACGTTGAAAGAAAACAATTGCCAGCCAAGGATTCTATACCCAGCAAGGCTCTCTGACAAATATGAAGGAGAAATTAGAAATTAGAAAAGAAGGGACTTCAGGGCTATGTGAACATATAACCAAAACTATAAGAAATTTTAATTGCAGTGCTTTACAAAGACAACAAAAGGAAAGTAGATGGAGCATAGTAATCACAATCAGCAGAAAAAGAAATACTGCAAAATGACAGCAGTAAAACTTGACCTGACAGTAATCACACTAATGTGGGTGGACTAATTGTGCCAATTAAGAGAAAAATAGTAGCAGAATGGATTAAAAGTCCAAAGCCCATCAATATGTTGTGTAGAAGGGTTATATTTTAAAAAAAGGAAGAGGAAGATAGATTCAAAAGACAAAGGCTGGAAAAAATTATACCAAGCAAGTGGAAACTACAAAAAAGCAGGAGTGGCAATACTAATATCTGATAAAATGAACTTCAGAATGAAAACCACCATAAAAGATAAGTAAGAGCATTACATACTGATTAAAGTCACAATAGACCAGTGGAACAGAATTGAGAACCACTAGAATTGGACCCAGCTATCTGTGGTCAACTGATATTCAACAAGGAAATAAAACCTAACAAAAGAGGAAATGACAATCTCTTCAATGAATGGTGCTGGAAAAACCGGACTGCTACCTGCAGAAAGCTGAAACAGGATCCACATCTCACACTATATACACAGGTCAACTCAGTGTAGATCAAAGACCTGTGAATATATCCCCAAACCATAAAATTTATAAGAGACTAACTGGGATCAAGTTTAGATGGCCTAGTCTATGGTATGAAGAGATTGCCAAATTTGATGAATGGTTTCTTCTAAACATTAAATCTTTGTGTACATAGAAAATGTTTTCCAACAGTGTGAAAAGAAAATTTACTGATTGGGGGAAAATAATCAAACCCAACAAAACATTTGGCAATATCATTTCAAACAAGGGTCTCATATAAAAATTTTACAGAATTTATAGGGCCTCCAGAAGAAAAAGACTGATAACACAAATATAAGACGGGCAAAAGACATGGGAAAATTTTTCACAGAGGAAGATATTCGGATAGCCAACAGACACATGAAGAAATTTACAAAGTCATTGACAATAAGAAAGATGCAAATCAATTGAGAAAACAAAGCCACCACCATCTATCTGTTCACTTTAAATTTTAATTATATTTTTCAGAAATTATTTTCATGATTCTTCCAAATAATTAACTTACGTTTTGATAATCTTTCGTAATAATCATTTCTGATGTCTTCAGTACCATTTTAATGAGCTTACACAAGATAAACAACTGTATACACCCTTTGGAAATCAGAAGGGATGCTAAGAAAACTTTTCAGTAAGATAAAGAATTTACTGGAACAGACTTTTTTATCAGATCTCACTTTTCCACAGTTGTGCTTTATCTAAATATTAATGTAGGATATGTATTCTAATGCTCTCTGGATAAGTGTTTTTTATTCTCATTTGAATCTGAGGTTTGATAATTTGCTTAACAGCACACAGCTAAGAAAATATGAAATCTGGGAAGTAAACTCAAGACTGATTAAACGCTTAACCACCACACACACTGTTAACTTTACAGCTCTAACTTCCTTCATATAAAAACATTGTGCTTAACATTCTAATTTCACTTGAATTAAATGTAAAGCTTCTCAGAAAACAAAAACAACAAAACACATCTCACTCCAGTAGCAGTGGCAATGTTTAACAGGTCACTAGGTAAGAAATGTTGGAGAGGATGTGCAAGATAGGAACTCTTATAAACTGTTGGTGTGATGATAAAATGGTACAACCACTCTGGAAGGCATATTACCATTTCCTCAAAAAGCTGAACATAGAAATTCCATTAAGACCCAGCTATTCCACAGCTTGGAACATACCCCGAGAAAATGAGAACTGAGGCACAAATGGAGACTTGTTCACCAATGTTCATAGTAACATTATTCACCATCATAAGAATATAAAAACAGCCCAAATATCCAACCACAAAGAGATTGAGAAACCATGATCCATTCACATGATAGAATACTACACTGCCTGTAGGAGCAATTATTTTGTAAATGACTACCTAACTTGAGAGGGACTGGAGAACATTATGCTAAGTGAACTAATTCAATCTCATTAGGACAAATAACATAGAAGACAACTAGTAAAACGTGTATGAGGCTCTAAGTAGGGGTTGGGAGTGGAGCAGAGGAGTGATGATGGGGGTGAAATCACATGGTCACATGATTTGATACGTGGAGGGATGAGTCAGTTGAGAAAATGGAAAAGATGGGGTGAAAACAATGTGCATGAATTTTGTAAGGAAACCAGTATGTTGTTGTTGTTGTTTTTGCTATGTGCTGTCGAGACACAAGCAACTAATAGTGAACCTTTGTAAAACAGCCCTAAACTTTGCTGTATCTTGTGCAAATCTTACTGTCTCTGGCACATATTACTGCAGTCACTGAATCAAAATATCTCATGGAGGGTCTTTCTCTCTTGCTCTGTCCCTCCCTCCACCCTCCCAAGCATGACCTCCCTTTCCAAGGACTGGTCCTTCCTTGCAATATTTCCAAAGTATATCAGATGAAATTTCAAAATTCTTGCCTCCAAGGAACAGCCTGGTCTCACCCTGTCCAGAATGAATCTGTTTGTTCTCCTGGCATTCAATAGAATATTCAAACTCTTCTCCAGCACCACAGTTGAAAGACATCAATTCTCTTTCTATCATCCTTAGGCATTATCCAGCTTTCTGATGCATAGCAAATAGTTGCAAAGGCAATGACCTGTATCAGGTGCACATCAGTGTCCAGATTGACATAATTGCTCCTCAATACTTTAGAGAGGCGTCTGACAGCAGACTTTCCCACTGCAATTTGTCTTTTAATTTCCTGGCTGCTGGTACCAAGAGTGTTGACTATGGAGGCAAGCGAACTAAAGCTGTTAACTATCTCAGTCTCTTCACCATCCATAATGATGTTCCCAACTGGCCCAGCGATTAAAATCTTTGTTTTCTTGATGTTGACCTTCAATTTGCATTGAAGGCTACAGTCCTTGACCTTCTGCAGCAAGTGTTTCGGGTCCTCTTCAGTTTCATCAAGCAGGGTTGTGTCATCTAAAATAAGATATTTATATTAAAAAAACAAACAAACTCCAAAAACAATGCAGGCCTTCTCGGATGCAGCTAAGGCAATTCTCAGGGGGAAGTTCACAGCAATAGGCCTACACATAAAAAAGGAAGTTGTTGTTGTTGTTGTTGTTGTTGTTGTTATGTACCATAGAGTAGCCTACCACTCATAACAACCCTATGCACAACATCCCTAAACCCTGCTCTGTCCTGTGCCAGTCTCACTGTCTCTGACACACCCACCCCCATTACTCCAGTCACGGAATCAATCCACCTCATAGAGTCTTCCCCTCCTGCACTGGTTCTCCACACTCCCAAGCATGACATCACTCTCCAAGGACTGGGCCCTCCTTTGAACATGTCCAAAGTATGTCAGACGAAACTTTAGTATCCTTACCTCCAAGGAGCAGCCTGGTTTAGCCCTCTCCAGGTTGAGCCTGTTTGGTTTTTTAGCAGTCCATGGTATGTATATTCAATACTCTTCTCCAACACCACAGTCCAAAGGCATCAATTCTCCTTTTATTATCCCTAATCATTATCCAGCTCTCTGATGCATAGCAAGTAATGGCAAAGACCATGTCCTGTATCTAGCGCACCTTAGTTTCCAGAGTGACACCATTGCTCTTAAGTACTTTGGAGAGTCTCTAATAGCAGACTTTCCCATTGCTTTACATATTTTCGTTTCCTGGCTGCTGGTGCCAAGAGTGTTGACTATGGAGCCAAGCAAACTAAAACTGTTAATAATCTCAATCTCTTCACCATTCATCACGATGCTGACAGTTGGCCCAGTGGTGAGAATCTTTATCTTCTTGATATTGAGTTTCAATCCATATTGAAGGCTGTAGTTCTTGACCTTCTGCAGCATGCACTGCAGGTCCTCTTCAGGAAGAAATAAGCAAAATTAATGATCTAGCTTACCACCTTCATAACACTGGCTGTAAATTGCCAGAAATATGAACTAGATTAGGAGGACGATTTAGATTGATAAGTATCATTGCTGATGCCAAATAGATTTTAGCTAGAATAAAGGTTATTTAAAATATGTTAAGCTGTGTTTTATTGACTATGTAAATGCATTCAAATGTGTGAATCATGTAAAATATGGCTAACATTGTATTATTGTTTCTGTTATGTGCCATTGGGTTGCCTGCAATTCATAGCAACCTTATGTCCAGTAGCTTTAAGCCCTGTCCTATCCTAAGCCGATTTTATCATTTCTTTCTTCTTTTTCCTGTCTTATTTTTGTATTTTAACTTATATTTTTTTAAAGATTTTTTTCCTAAAGTTGTGATTTTAACAAGTTTACACAAAAGTTAGATTTTTATTCTTTGTTGCACATTTTATCCCTCTCCCTCTGCAAGTTGACTTTTTCCTTTTAATACTACTTTATTTACAAAATTCGACCATATTCTGACACACCTAATTCCATTATTCCAATCACCGAATTAATTAATCTCATCCATAGTCTTCCTTTTCTGCACTGTCCCTCCACCTTTCCACGCATGATGTCTTTCTCCAAAGACCACTCCCTTCTGGCCACAATCTCAAAACATGTGAGACAGAGCTTCAGAATCTTTGTCTCAAAGGAGCAGCCTGGTTTCACCCTCCTCAGGACAGACCTGTTTGTACTCTTGGAAGTCTATAGTAAATTCAATACTCTTTTCTGTACCACAACACAAAAGCTTGAGTTCTTCTATCACCCTTAGTTGTTGTTCCGCTCTCTGAGACACAGCAAGTAAATGTGAAGACTATGATCAGGATCAGACACAGCTTAGTGTCCATACCGGCAGATTTTCCCTGTGCAATTATTTTTTTTCTCTTTTCTGACTGCTGATGCCAAGAGAGTTTGATTGTGGAATAGTAGGAATTACAGAATAATTAATTATGTTCATTAAGAACCTTTTTCATACTATGAAAATAAAACAAGTAGGTATGACATGATTTAAAATGAAGAATGGTATGTGATAACGATATATCCATTCATCCTACCCAATCAATCTGTATATTGAGCAAATAATCTGAGAAACTAGACTATATTAAGAATTTTGTATAAAGTTTGGAGTGTGAATCATTAATAAACAGATTTTTAAAAAACCCTGCTTGAAGAAAATGAAGAATTGAAACATTTACTATGGAATCATAAAGACTTTCTCTTAAGTTTGGACATATTTCAACACAGAGAAAATAAATTCTCACAACTGAACTGATAAGAGCGTCACAATAATTGGAGAAAGAATGACATTGTTAAAGGTTTCATTTTACTTATATCCATACTCCACACTTAAGGAAATGGAAGTTGGTAAATCAGTTATGTAATATATTACAGAAAGGATATCCTTTCAATGAGTAAGATGCGTCTGACTAAGCTGTAATATATACAAACAATTAAAGTATTTTTATATTAACATGTTGTTGTTGTTCTTAGGTACCATCAAGTCGAGTACAGCTCATAATGACCCCATGAACAAAAGATCTGAACCCTGTTCTATCTTGTGCCATCCTCACGCTTCCTGACACACAAGAGACCACTGAGGTCATCACTATGTCAATCTACCTGATTGAGGGTCTTCTCCTTTGCCATCCCACTACCCTTACCAGTATTATATAAGTCCCTTAGAGAGGGACATCATGCTAAGAAGGATGGAGGGACTAAGGGAAGAAGACTCTGGATGAGATGGATTGACTCAGTGACTGGGGTAATGGGAATAGCTATATAAGAGATGATGCACCTGGCTGAGGGTAGAGCAAGGTTCAAAGCTGTTATATATGGGGTCACTATGAGTATCACGAATTATCTGATGGCCTATTACAACAAGTGTTGTTGTTGTTGTTATGTGATGTCGAGTCGCTTGCGACTCATAGCGACCCTATGTACAACAGCCCTAAACTCTGCTCTGTCCTGTGCCAATCACACTGTCTCTGACACTCCCATCCCGATTATCCCAGTCACTGAATCATTCCATATCATAGAGCAGCTCCAAAGTATGTCAGATGGAGCCTCAGAATCCTTGCCTCCAAGGAGCCACCCGGTTTAACCCTTTCCAGGATGAATCTGTTTTCCTAGCAGTCCATGGTATTCTCAATACTCTTCTCCAGTACAATGGCTCAAAGGCATCAATTCTCCTTCTATCCTCCTTGGTCATTGTCCAACTCTCTGATGCATAACAAGTGATTGTGAAGACCATGGCCTGTATCAGATGCACCTTAGTCTCCAGAAAGACACCATTGCTCTTCAGTACTTTGGAGAGGTCCCTAACAGCAGATTTTCCCATGGAAATGCACCTTTTAATTGCCTAGCTACTGGTGCCAAGAGTGTTGACTGTGGAGCCAAGCAAACTAAAGCTGTGTACAATCTCAATCTCTTCACCCTCCATCCTGATGCTGCCAATTGGTCCAGTGGTGAGAAGCTTTGTCTTCTTGACAGTGAGCCTCAATCCATATTGGAGGCTGCAGTTCTTGACCCTCTGCAGCGGGAGCTTCAGGTCCTCTTCAGTTTCAGCAAGCAGGGTTGTGTCATCTGCATAATGCAGACTGTTGATAGATCGTCCACAAATCTTGACCCCACATTTCTCCTCATAGAGCCCAGCCTCCCAGATAATCTGTTCTGCGTATAGGTTGAAAAGGTATGGAGAGAGGATGCATCCCTGGCGTACACCCTTCCCAATTTTGAACCATGCAGTGTTCCCTTGCTCTGTTCTGACAACTGCCTCCTGGTCCACGTATAGGTTTTGCATTAGAACTACCAAGTGTTCTGGGATTCCCATTCTTTTCACAGTCAGCCACAGTTTGTTATGATCCACACAGTCAAATGCCTTTGCATAGTCAATGAAACACAGATAGACATTCCTCTGGTATTCTCTGCTTTCAGCCAAGATCCATCTAACATCAGCTACAATATCCCTAGTACCAGGACCCCTTCTAAACCCAGCCTGGACTTCTGGTAGTTCTCTGCTGATGTGCTGTTCCAGTCATTTTTGGATAATCTTCAGTAAAATCTTGCTTGCATGTGAAATCAGTGAGATTGTTTTATAGTTTCCACACTCTGTTGGGTCACCTTTCTTTGGGATAGGAACAAATATAGATCTCTTCCAGTCAGTTGGCCAAGTGGTCGTTCTCCAGATTTCTTAGCACGACTTGGTGAGCACGTCTAGGGCAGCATCTGTTAGCTGAAATATGCCAATTGATATACCATCTATTTCTGGAGCCTTATTTTTTTGCCATTTCGTTCAAAGCAGCCTGAACTTCTTTCTTCACCATAGGCTCTTGTTCATATGTTGCTTCATGAAATTCTTCTGTGTCTGCCACATAACAGTACTATATATTAAGTCTATCTATGTGTACGTGTAGTATTGCATATTTATGTAGTATATATATGTGTGCATACATAGATACATAGCTCTATCTATCTCTCTGTCTATCTAAAAGTTGAACAGTTAATGAGACTGAAAAAAGCATTGATGCTTTTGAATGGTAGTGTTTGTGAAGATTGTTGAACACTGGACTATCAAAAGAAGACATTTCTCTTTAAATTTAGTCAAATGTTCCTTAGAAGCAAGGAATGTCTTATCATAAAGTATTTTTCTCTATAGAAGGATATCATGTTTGAAAGAATGGAGGGTATTTTAAATAAGATGGATTGAGATAGTAGTTGCAGCAATGGACATAAGCATAGCAACAATTGTGAGCAATGTATTAGATAGGGCATGGTTACATTTCATTGTGCAAAGGATTATTATGAGTCAAAACTGACTCAGTTATACACTAATGATCATAGCAGTATTATTTTCCATCACAAGAACATAGAAACAGCCCAAATGTCCAACCACAATCGAATGGATTGAGAAAATATAGTACATTTATAGGAAGGAATACTATGTGGCATGCAGGAGCAATGATTTTGTAAATAGCTAGCTAACTTAGGAGGGACGGAGGGCATTATGCTAACTGAACTATTTGGCCATAAGGACAAATATAAACCCATTATTTTAGAACACATATGAGAATTCAAGGGGGGAAGGGTGGGAACAGAGGAGTAAGGGTGGCAGGGGGACTGTTAATTATAGGGACACACAATTTGATGGATGGAGGGAAGTGTGAATTATGGAATGGCAAAGATCTGGTGTGAAAAGCAATATATAATGAACATTGTAAGTAAACCAATATAAAATAAAAACTTTACTTAAATAAAAAACACCCAAAACCAAAAATTGACTCAATGATGCCTGGACACACAACAGTACATAGCGAAATGATCATTAAAAGTCTTTGCTGCTTAGATATTCTGTTTCTATAGAAACTTACTTCAGTATTTTAGATGTGTAGCAACATTTTAAAACTTACATAGTTCATGGCTTTAGGCTGCTTTAAACTTATTAAAATCCCAGACATATCCATTGTACTGTCACATAGATGGATATCAAACATGACTAAACCACTCATTCTGAAGTTGCCTGAGTTTAAAAATCACTTAGGTCTTCATAATAGATTTAAGTGTTTTTTATATAATCTTTGAAAAATGTGTTTAAATTTCTGCAAAGATAATTGACTACTTCCATCATGGTAGCATATCTTATTTAGATGAACTAAGTCATAGAGAAAAGTATTGTTTAAAATTGTCCTGGAGTTGAAATGCCTTTGCAGTGAACGACAATGTTATTAGATTTGAAAACAAATGCAGAATACTGGTATAGTCATGTAGACAAATGAGGCAAAAAGGAAGAGGCACAGTTGAGAAAATAGTTGGAAAGGGAATATCTAAAGATTTATGTAGGTCTGTGTAATAGAATGAATTTTACATACTATGAGTAAATAAATGAAGTTTAAAATAACAATACAATTCTTTAATATTCTGTTGTGCAACTGAAAAATTATAGTAAGGTCAGTTACTTAGAGAAGGATTCTGGCATTAACATATCTGCACCTAGAAGAGGAAAACTTAAAAAAATGTCTATACCTTGAGTTATAATAAAAAAGAAATAAGAAAGATGAGAGAGAATTTTAGCTATAATGCACAGAAATTCAACCATCATCTAGATGATTACAGAAATGGTTTTCTTTTTCCTTGTGTCTATTTAGTTTGAGTAAGAAGGCCCCAAAATTGCTAGCCTATTCTGTTTTTTTTTTTCATTCTGAAGAATGCAGTAATAAATTGTAGCTAAAAGAAGAAAAGTAATGTTTATAAAGAGAAAGTAAAGACGAGAAGACATGGGCTGAACAGATGTTTTATACAGATTGAAGAAAAACAAAATCACACACAGTTAAGTACATGTTGTAGATGATGAGCAATAAACTAGGAATAGGAAACCAGCCCTGGGTGATGTTTATACATTAATCTGCTTAAGATTCACTTTTAATGGTTTTTAAATTGGGTAGAAGAGGGATTGAATAAATAAATTTAGTGAGAAATTGTTTTTAGCATAATCATAAATATGAATATCTATGAATAACTACATTCTCTTTTAGACTGATTTAATCATCTTAATAAGAAATTTCATATACTTTAGTTCTTACCTCCTTATTCCCTCTTGCAGCATCCTCCCCTCTATATCAAGAAACTATTAGTATATATTTAGTCCTTACATAATTCTAAGTGAAAATTGTCTATGACTGGAATAATATGTATTTGGTTATTTGTGACTGTTACTTAACATAATGATTTCAAGGTTCTGCTGTGCTGTTGTAGCATATATAAGTATTTAATAATTTTATGGTTAAATTACATTTCTTATTTCTATCCAGTCATTCATTTATAACTATGGGAATTGGTTCTACCTTTCTGTTGCTATGGATAATTCTACTATAAACATTTGTTATACATTTTCCTCAGAACATGCTTTTCCTTTTCTTTGCACAGGAATACAATTACTGGCTGCTATGGTAAATTCAGTGTGGAGATTAAGGTGCACCTGATTCAGGCCATGGTCTTCTTAATTACTTACTATGCATCTATGAACTGAGACAAGTGGGTCTGTCCTAGAGAGAATGAAACCAAGTTGCTCCTTGAAGGCAAGGATTTTTAAACTCTGTCTCACATACTTTGTGCAAGTTGCCTTCTAGAAGGGGCCAGTCCTGGAAAAGAACACCATGCTTAGAAAGATGGAGGGTCAGCACATAGGAAAAACAATTCTGAATTAGATGGATTCACATAGTGACTGTAACATGGACACAGAAAGATCAGAGATGGTGATATTGGCCAAAGATAGGACAGGGTTCAAAGCTATTGTTCATAGGGTTGTTATAAGTGGTGGTCAACTTGACAACACATAAAAACATGGTTAGGTTCCTCAATGAGATATGTAGATAACATACTTTACTTGCTGAAAGCAAGGAGGACTTGAAACACTTGCTTTAGAATATCAAGGTCTACAGCTTTCAATATGGATTACATCTCAGCATAAAAAAATCCTCATCAATAGGCTAATATGTCAATAATTACATCTTACTTGGATCCACAATCAACATCATTTTTACCAGAAGACATATATAGCATTGGGGAAATCTACTGTCAGGGAACTCTCGAAATTCTTGAAGAGCAATAATGTCAGTTTTAAGCCAAGAAGAAACTGATTCAAGCCATGGTATTTCCAATCACCTGCTATGCATCTAAGATCTGAAAAAATGAATAAAAATGAAAGAACAAAATGTTACCATTGAGTTGTGGCATTGGATAAGAATATTGAATAATCCATAGACAATCAAAAGAATAATTAATGTGTTGGAGAAACTGTTATCTGAAAAAATGATGTTTTATATATTTGATCAATTTATCCAACTATCCATCACCCCATTTTTTGACACAAGGTTAAAAGAATTTTCTTGTCAAGTAATCCTCTAACAAGACAAAAGAAGTACTGAAATTCCATGGAGATATTATATCTTAAGGCTAAAATTTTAGAACCTAGTCTTTCACCCTGGTACAAAGTTACAGAAATAATAGTTAATCCTCAGTGCTACACTCTCAGAACAAAAATACAGTTGTTGCTATTATGTGCCTTCAAGTTTGAAATGACGCATAGCTGATGACCCTAGAAAAGATGAATTGACACAGCGAATGCATCAAGGAACAGGGTTCAGGCCTTTTGTTCAGAGAGTTACAGTGAGTCATTGTAAAAAAGAGCAAGGGCCGAGTGAGGACAAGCATATCTACCTTTACCAACTTCAGAGCTCCACTACATCAATAACACAAACCAACCCTCATGAGGCTAGACGTGCCCCTGCATGCTCCTGTACCTCTTTCTACTCATCTCAACACCAATCTTAGCTTTACTGGTTGCAAATCCTATGTGATAGCTTACAGATCACACAGAACCATATTAAAGAAATCACAAGGTCTATAATCTTGGTTGACAGCAAGATATAATCACCCAGTCTAGACATTTTCTGAAATATGCTCACAGATAATTCAGTCTTGAATCTCATGGAGTTAGGTCTCATGTTACAAAGACCTCACTCCTGCTATTTTTGGGTTTCCTTTTTTTCCCTAGTCCACCAACATACTTTGACAAAGGGCTCTTAGCTCTAGTTCAATGGTGTAGCAGTCTCAAGGTCCACTCTGTCTCACTTCAGGTCTCTGGTTCTCTGTTATAGCTACTATTGCTGCTACTCCCATAGGCCTTGGTCTGATTGGGACAAGAATCTTTGGCCCCAGTAGTGATGTGTTACATTCTCTTGCTTATTGCTTTCTGTCGGTCAGATTCTCTAATTCTGGTACTTCTTGTTGTTAAGTTCTGTTAAGTCAAGTACGATTCATTACCACAATATAAACAAAAGATCTGATCCCTGTCCTATAACTATTGTCATTTCTCTAATGTTCATAATTTCCATAGGCCTATTGTTTAAGAAGTGGATGCCAATCCTGCTTCCAAACCTGTCTTAATGTGGGAGCTCTACTAAACTCTGTCCACCATAAGTAACCATTAGGGCATTTGATATATCACTGGCACAGAATTTAATATCAAAGCAATCCCAAGTAATCTCAGTACAGAAAACTGACAGGCTAGTGTTATACCACTTGGAACTACATCCCCTCAATTTACTGACAAGACTAGCCAAACCCCTTGTGGATAGGCTAATACATATAATGGTAAGAATCTGCACTAAGAACTCAAAGACACATGGTTCGGATCCACCAGGTTCTCTGAAGGAGAAGGATAAGCAATCAGCTCTTGTGCAATTTAACGTTCTCTAAAAACCCACTGGCTGGTCAGCTACGGGTCACTTCTGACCAAATAGTACACAACAACAGCCCAGGTAGCAGGAATTGCAAGGTTAGTCCATGTCTAGGAAAGCCATTTGGAACAATAAGCCTTAATACCATAGTCATACTTGACTTGACCTAACAATAACAAAAAAAAAAAAAAAACACCAAAGTTCAAGATCAGAAAGTTTATTGTGCTTTATATTTGACACCTCTAAGACATTACCCTAGGGAGCACTGGTGGCCTGGTGGGAAGAAGCTGCACTGCAATCTTGAAGGCACGCAGATCTAATCCACTAACTGCTCTGCAGGAAAAGGATGGTCAATCTCTTCCCATGCAATTCACTGCCTCTGAAAACCCACTGGAGAGTTAACTATAGGTTGGTTTCAACTCGATGGTACACAACAACACTACCCTATAAATCATAATATGGTTAAACAGCCCAGATGTCCAACCACAATCAAATGAATTGAGAAATCATGGTACATTCACATGATGCGATATTATATAGCATGCAGTAGCTGTGATTTTTTTTAAACTGTTCTCTAAATGAAAAGCAATGATGTCACTCGGGAGACCAAGGTGCACCGGCCATAGGCCATGATCTTTGCAATTACTTGCTAAGTGTCAGAGAGCTGGACAATGACTAGGGATGATAGAGGAGAATTTATGCCTTTGAGTTGTGATGTTGGAGGAGAATATTGACTGTACCATGGGTTCATCCTGGAGAGGGTTAAACCAGTCTGTTCCTTGGAGGTAAAGATTCTGAGCTTCATCTGACCTACTTTGGCCATGTTGCAAGGAGGGACAAGTCTTTGGAAAGGGACATCATGCTTGGGAGGGTGGGGGGGCAGCGCAGGAGAGGAAGACCCTCTATGAGACGGATTGATTCAGTGACTGGGGTAATTAATAGGCGTAGGAGTGTCAGAGACAGAGAGATTTGCACAGGATAGAGCAGGGTTTAGGGCTGTTGTACATAGGGTCACTATAAGTTGCAGCTAACTCAATGGCACATAATAACAGCAACTTGGGAGTGACTGGAGAGCGTTATGCTAAGTGAACTAACTCAGTCCCTTAAGGACAAATACTGTATAAGACATAAAACCATTACGTGTATGAGGATCCAATGGAGGAAGGGTGTGAGCAGAAAGTGAGGATGGGCAGGGGACGAGTGAGGAGTACAATTTTAGGGGTGGGTGAGTAAAGAAAATAGTAAAGATCCAGTGTGAAAAACAATATATATGAACTTTGAATAGCCCAGTATAAAATAAAAAATTAATTTAAAAAAGAACTCTAAAGCTCTGTGTGACATAATTTAGGCATGTTACAAGGTTGTTGTTGCTGTTGTTGTGTGCCATATAGTTAGAAAATGAAATAATAAGGGGTAATTATCATTATATTTTTGATGAGCAAAAATAAATTGAAAAGGTAAGTACCGTGAGCTTTTAGAGCAAATAATTTTTCAAATAGGCAAGTTAAAAAATGCACATAAAAACCATAATATGATTAACTTTATATTATTTCCATGCTCCAAATATTGTTTTCATCAGAAGAATGAGATTTTCTAATCATTGGTTGATTTCCTACTCAAATTCTATCAGGTGCATAGGGTATTTAATCACTTTAAATTGTTTATTAACTTTATCAATTGTCTTTGCATAAAAAATATTTGTGCCAGGAAAACTGGAGGACAGCCAGCTGGCCAACTGACTGGAAGCAATTGATATTTGTTCCCATTCCAAAGAAAGGTGACCCAGCAGAGTGTGGAAATTATAGAACAATATCATTGATATCACATGCAAGCAAGATTCTGCTGAAAATTATCCAAAAACATTTGGAACACTATGTCAACAGAGAACTGCAAGATGTGCAGGCTGGATTTAGATGAGGTAGTGGTACTAGGAATAGTAGAGCTGATGTTAGATGGATCTTGGCAGAAAGCAAAGAATACCAGAAGAATGTCTATCTATGCTTCATTAACTATGCAAAGGCTTTTGTCTGTGTGAATCACAACAAGCTGTGGCCAACTCTGAGAAGAATGGGAATCCCAGAACATTTGATTGTGCTAATGGGAAACCGATACTTGGACCAAGATGCAGTTGTCAGAACAGAGCACGGAGACACTGGAAGGTTCAAAGTCAAGAAAGGGGTCCGTCAGGGATGTATTTAGCCTCCATATCTTTTCAGTCTGTATGCAGAACAGATCATCTGAGACGTTGGGCTGCACGAGGAGGAATGTAGCATCAGGACTGGTGGAAGAGTCATCAACAACTTGCGTTATGCAGATGACACAACTGTGCTTGCTGAAACTGAGGAGGACCTGAAGCACTTGCTACAGAAGTCAAAGACCACAGTCTTCAATATGGATTGAAGCTCAACATCAAGAAAACAAAAATTCTCACCACTGGGCCAATTGGCAGTATCAGTATGGATGGTAAAGAGACTGAGATAGTTAACAGTTTCAGTTTACTTGGTTCCACATTCAACACTCTTGGTAAGAGCTGCCAGGAAATCAGGAAACGAACTGCATTGGGGAAATCAGTTGTGAGGGACCTCTCAAGAATACTGAAGTGCAACGACGTCAGGCTGGAGACTAAGGTGCACCTGATCCAGGCTATAGTCTTTGCAATTACATGCT
>NW_006399886.1:7939293-7944596 GCF_000299155.1 Elephantulus edwardii
GTTAAAATCTTATGTTCATTACTAATCTTTTTTAAATATTCCAACAGATCTATATTCTCAAAATCAGACAGTTTAAAAAACATGTTATATGACACTTGGATCAGAAAGACTCTTCGTCTGATAAATTCTTGAAATGACTAGTATTTTAGATCATTAAATCTATAAATATTTGACTCTCTCAGATAATCCAACTCAACTTGAATTTGGATTTGTCTCTACCATTATTGTAAGGGAGATTGTGACAGGCATGACTGAGAATGATTTGATTCTCAGATCTACTTGGCTCACTGTCTACTCTATTACTTCTACATTTTTAAAAAGAAAATTGTCTTGTTTACATACATTCTCATTCACCAGGACAGCCTTACTGAAAATACCATATTTAAGCCATTGTACTTCATATGCGTTAGTGTCGATATCTTCATATTTTGACTAATTAATCCTCATTTTTTTATATTTTACTTTTAAAATGACTGCTTTGCTTTCTGGAACATGTTATTTAGCATAGGGTTTCACATAGAAGAATGACAAATAATATTAACAGTGAAGATCAAGAGACCAAACATTGTAATGACTATTTCATTTTATATACTTTAATAAGCAAACCCATGTAACACATTTTAAATCTGGCATATTGTAATAATTGAGTAAATGTTGTTTTAAGTATTCTTCATCTCACTATGACTAACATTTACCACTAATTGTATAAGGAATTGAGAGCTCTACTGGGACAATGGTTAAACAATCATCTGCTAATGGCAATGTCACTGTTCAAGCCCACCAACTGCTTCACAGGAGGAAGATGTAGATTGCCACTTTGGAAACCTATAAGTTAAATCTGTTATATCCTCTAGGTTCACAATGAGAGATATGAACTCAATGATCAATAGACTTGGGTGTTGTTGTTTTTTTATATTTTCATAAGATACTAAGATTTGTGCAGCCTTTCACAATTTTTGTTTTGACATGCCATCAAATCAACTACAATTCACAGGTCCCCATGAACAACAGAGCTACACCCTTCCCTATCTCCTCCCACCTTCACCATCTCTGATATATTGGGGCCCATTGTTACAGTCATTGTGTCAATCTATCCGGTTAAAAGTCTTCTTCTCTTATGCTGACCCCTTATCTTTCCAAGCATGATGTCTTTTTTTCCAAACACTTCCCCTCCTAACAACATACTCAAAGATATGTGAGATGAAGCTTCACCATTCTTGCCTCCAAGGAGCACCCTGGCTCTGGCTGCATCTTCTACAGAAATAATTGTTCTATTGGAAACTCACGAGCTATTCAATACTTTTCTATGACAATACAGCTCAGATATTTTTCTTTATCTTCTGTCATTCTTAATTCATTGTCTTTCAGATGCATAGCAAGTAACTGAAAAGATTAGTTTGAATCAAGTGTACCTTAGTCTTTAGTCTAATCTCATTGCTTTTTAGCACTTCGAAGAGGTCTTTTAGAGTAGACTTTCTAAATTCAATACATCTTTTTATTTATTTTTTTTATACTTGTTATCCTGGTTGCTGACTGAATCCAAGTAAGATGAAATTTTCATTAATTTCCTTTTTCCCCCCACCATGATGTAGCTCTGGGCCAGTGGTGAGGACCTTTATCTTCTTGATGTAGAGGAGTAATTTATTTTGAAAGCTGCCATAGTATTTGACCTTCTGCAGCAGCATGTTAAGTCCTCCTCACTTTTAGCAAACAAAGTCAAGTCAATTTGCATAATGGAGGTTGTTGATGATTCTTCCTCTAATCCTAATACCACATTCATCTTCAAAAATTCCAGCAATATTTTACCAAGATCCACATTTCTGTATCAAATGTCAAGGCCATCTTTCATTTAATTTCTTAATTATTTCCATAATCACGAATACGCTAAATATTCAATGGATCAGAAAAAAAAAAAAAGTCTGCCCTGGAGCCAGTGTAAACAAGATTCACCTTAAAAGCAAGAATGATGAAACATCATCTCACATATTTTGAAGATATTGTCAGGAAGTGCCAGGAATTGGGAAAAGATAATATGCTGGGAAAGTTAGAGGGTCAAAAAAAGAGAGGAAGACCCTGAATGAGATGGGTTGACCCATTAACTGTAAAAATGGATTTGAGCATATCAGAGATCATAAAGATGGCACAGGATATAGACAAAGTACATAGTCTGTCTTCTTCATGCACAATATAAGTTGTTCTGCAAAGTACAGAGATTTGTTGTTGTTTACTACCGTATTCCAATATTTTTTAGTTTTTGAATATACTAGATTCTCAAGAATATTTACTGTTTTATTTTTTCCTTGAGGATGTTTGATGCCCTAAAGAATAACCATTTAACTATTAATCAAAAGGTGTATGGTTAAATCTCACCAGTGACCCCAAGCAAGAAAAAGCCTGAGCATCTGCTTTCATAAAGATTATTAACTAGGAAAACCCATGGGGCAGTTCTACTTTAACTTATAGGGCCACTGTGAATTGCAATTGACTTGACAGCATATAAGAATAACAATTACTATTTTACTTACAAAGAAAAGAAACTAGGAAATCTTAGTTTTTCTCTGAAAAACAATAATATTTAAAAACAAATGTACTAATTCTTTGGTCTCATGTAGTCCAACAGATAGATAATGAATATACAGAATTTGGCTTAAAAAAAACCCAAATTATATTTTGAGTTAGAAAATCTAGAAGTGAAATTTATTTTCTATTTGTTTGCTGGTACTATTTATAATGTCAAAAATAAGCAAATAATATGTATTTAATAAGAAGATATTATCTTACTAGGTTACATTATAAAAAATATTTCATTTCCTAATACATTATTAAAAGTCATAAATGCCATAAAATTTGTTGCTGAATATTTTTACTTGTTGAATCTCCGAAACTGAGATAACATTTGGTGGCTAGCTTATCCAAGATATTCAATTAGTCCAGATTTATAGCACTATCAGAGATTCCAGATGGGAATACATATGCCCATATGGAAGTCTAATCCTAGTTGAGAATTAGTTTGCAAAAAAAATCTTGGTGCAATCTCTGAGAGGATGTGTGGAACACCTTTTGCCTAGATTAGATGTATCTCAGTGTGATATGACTTTTTCTTTCTTCTTTGTCCAAACTCATATATTGCCCAAATGACACATTTGTGTGAATGAAGGGAAAAACAGTCCAAGAAACAGAAAGTGAATGAGGAAAAAAGGAGAGGAATTCCTTTTAAAGTTTAATGTATAATTTACAAATTTGGAGAATGACTTCTTTCTATATTGAGAGAATCTTCTGAGCATAAACAACTGCAGACTTTCCCAGTATAACATATCTCCTGATCTCCTCACTGTTGGTAACAAATGTATTGATTGTGGATCCAAGTAAGATGAAGTCACTCACAATTTTAATCTTTTCCCACCTATCATGATGTTACCTATAGGTCCAAGGATGAGAATTTTTGTTTTCTTGATGTTGAGGTATATGACGCAGGAAGTATTAAAAGAAGATGGAAAAAGTATACAGAGTCATTGTATCAAAAGAAATTGGTGGACACAGAAGAATTTCAAGAAAAAAACATAATGATCAATAGCCTGTGGTAATGAAGGAGAAAGTTCAATCTGCTCTAAAAGAATTGGCAAAAAAAACAAGGCCCTAGGAATTGATGGCATACATATTTACATATTTCAACAAACAGATGCTGCCCTGGATGTGCTTACCAAGTTGTGCCAGGAAATCTGGAGGACAACCACCTGGCCTACTGACTGGAAGAGATCTATATTTATTCCCATTCCAAAGAAAGGTGATCCGACAGAGTGTGGAAATTATCAAACAATATCAATGATATCACATGCAAGCAAGATTCTGCTGAAGATTATCCAAAAACAACTGGAACAGCACATCAGCAGAGAACTGAAAGAAGTGCAGGCTGGACTTAGAAGAAGCTGTGGCAATAGGGATAATATAGCTAAAGTCAGATGGATTTTGGCTGAAAGTAGAGAGTCCCAGAGGAATGTTTATCTATGTGTTTCATTGACTATTCAAAAGCATTAGACCGTGTGGATCACAGCAAACGGTGGCTGAAATTGAGAGGAATGGGAATCCAAGAACACTTGATTGTGCTTATGTGAAAATTATACTTGGACCAAGAGGCAGTCATCAGAACAGAGAAAAAAAACACTGCATAGTTCAAAATTAGGAAGTGTGTGAGTCAAGGATGGGTTCTATCAGCATATCTTTTCAATCTATATGCAGAACAGATTATCCAGGAGGCTGGGCTCTGTGAGAAGTGTGGCATCAGGATTGAAGGTAGACTTAGCAACAATCTGCATTATGTAGATGACACAAACCTGCTTGCTGAAACTGAGGAGAAACTGAAGCGCTTGCTGCAGAAGGTCAAGGACTGCAGCTTTCAATATGGATTGAAGCTCAATGTCAAGAAAACAAAGATTCTCACCACTGGGCCGATTGGCAGCATCATGATAGATGGTTAAGAGATTGAGATTGTTGAAAGCTTTAGTTTGCTTGGCTCTACAATCAACATTCTTGGTAGCAGTATCCAGGAAATTAAACACCAAATTGCATTGGGTAAGTCTGCTGTCAGAGACCTCTCCAAGATACTGAGGAGCAATGATATCAATTTTGGAGACTAAGGTGAGCCTGATACAGGCCATGCATGGTCTTTGGCATTACTTGCTATTCTTCAGAGAGCTAGACAATGACTAGGGATGATAGAAGGAGAATTGATGCCTTTGAGTTTAGGCACTGGAGAAGAGTATTGAATACACCATGGACTGCTAAGAGAACAAACGGGGTCATCCCGGAGAGGGTGAAGCCAGGCTGCTCCTTCAAGGCAAGGATTCTGAAGCTTAGTTTGACATACTTTGGGCATGTTGCAAGGATGGACCAGTCCTTGGAGAGGGAAGTCATGCTTGGGAGGATAGAAAACCGATGCATGAGAGGAAAACCTCAATGAGATGGATTGATTCTGTCACTGGGATAATGGGTATAGGCGTGTAAGAGACAGTGAGATTGGCAAGGGCTAGAGCAGGGTTTAGGATTTTTGTACATAGAGTCGCTATGAATTGCAAGCGAGTCAATGCACATAACAACAATAACACAATGTTGAGGTAAAATCTGTATTGAAGACTGCAGAGTTGAACTTTCTACAGCAAATACTTTAAGTCCTCCTCACTCTTGGTATGTAATATTTTTTCACCCGCTTAACAAAAGTTATTAATGAGTCTTCGTGCACTCTTGATGTCATTCTACTTCACAGAGTCCAGCTTCTGAAATAATTTGCTCAACATGCAAATTAATTA
>NW_006399886.1:7946058-7953698 GCF_000299155.1 Elephantulus edwardii
ACTAGCTGCTCTATAAGAGAAAGATGGGCAATCTCCAGCCAAGCAACTATTGCCTCTGAAAACCTGCAGGAGGGCTGGCTATCAGTTGGTTCTGACTTGATGACAAATAGTAGCAACAAAAACATGGTTTATGATGATGGACTAAATGAATAAGATTTTTATCTGTGCTCTTTCTTAGGTCACTTGTATTATTATCACGTGTATACCTCACAAAAATTATGACTCTGATCCAAATACTCCTGATGTCACAGCCATGTACTGACTTACTGTGACATTAACAATTATATTACTGGAGGATTAAATGAATTTACTTTCTATATGTTTTAGGTGCAAACCTCTGTTACCTTTTCTCATCATCTCCTTCTACTTCTAACTTAAAACAAAGGAACACATGAAATCTCTTATAAAGAATTTTTGTCTTTAGTTTAGATTCTTTTATCATAGAGGTCAAGCCACAGGAAGGTATATCTCAGTCCAGTCTTTGGAATAAGAAAATGAAATAGAAAAAACAAGTAGCAGCAATTGGAAGAAGAAAGAACATGCATAAATGCATATGTAAGCTAAGGAACAGCTGGAGATACCGACTTGGATGAGACAAGGTTTTTCATTAGAAAGCTTGAAGAGATAACAAGGTACAATTGATTCATTGATTTAGACTTCTGGCCTTCAGACAGTTAAACAATACATTTTTGTTCTTTTAAACCATTTAGTTTGTGGTATAGAGTTCTAATGGCCTAATGGGTAAGGAGTTGTGTTGACAATCCAAAGGCAGGCAGTTGTAATCTACCAGCTTCTCTGTGGTAGAAAGATGAGCAATCTGCTTCCATGCTATTTAGAACCTATAAAAATCACTGGACATTGGGGTTGAGGGAAGAAAGAGAAGGAGGGGAGGAATGATGTATATACTGCATTGCAACAGATGAGGGAGAGAACTGTTTAAAAGGGATATATTATTAGGTATTATTGTCATGACAGGAGTCCTGAATGAAGGCTGCACAGTGAAGTGAACTTGGGAGAGGGATTGCATAACAATGAAAGAGTTTTTCTTTTACTTATCAAGGAGAAAAGTGAACTGGGGGGAGGGTGGAGTTAGCAGAGAGAAAAGTACAACAAAGAATGACTGGAAACCCTAAGTCTCTGTAAACTTTCATTAAAATTAATTTTTAAAAATGCAAAAGTGTGTCTAGATGCATTATAATTTATTAAACTCACCCTAAAATGTTGGAAATATGAAAAAAAATCACTGGAAAGTCAGCTAACGATCAGTTCTGAATAGAGAGTAATAAAAATTAAAATGAATTTGTGGTAATTTTTGATGGGAACGAAAGGGAACCAGGTCACAACTAGTCAATGAAAATGAATCAAGGTAATTTCTTCTTTTTATAAAACAATGCTATATTTTAATAACTGATAAATCTTGAATATTATGAGAACCTAAAAAGGGCAATTTATAATTATTTACTAGGCATTTAATAATCAATTTATTTCAGGGATTTTTACCAATGGTTACTAAGGAGCTTTTTGAAAAATGTCTTAACTTAAAACATACTATAATATTAAGATATTTATAAAAGTAAAAAGAGTTTTCAGAGATTAAATGTATCAGCAAAAAAGCTAATAAAATGAATGACTTAAATAATGCCCTGGACCACCGACCTATATCACAAAGGCCTTGTTTCAGCAGAGAGTGAGTGACTCATGTTCTGTGCGGCCAGAGCATCTGAGGGTGTCCCGCTGTGCTCAAGACTGTCCAGTGCCACCTGTCTCTGCAGAAAACCCCACACCCCCACAAAATAGGCTCAGGCTAAGGGCAACAAAAATACGAAACAGAAAAAGAAGGACAAGATCATTGAAGACAAAAGTTTTGTTCTAAAAAATAAGAAACAAGCATGCAGCAGAAGCTTATCAAAATTTATTTGTCACTCATCAATTTAAATTTGGTCAGCAAAATCCATGCCAGGTAGCACAATGTGAAACTGAAAAGAGACTGAAGAAAGGTGAGCAGAAAAAAGGAGTTACAGGAGCTAAATTAATTGTTCAGACTTGAAGTTACTGCTCAGAAAACAAGTAAAGGTGCAGATCCCAAATCTGTAGTATGTGCATTCTTCATACAAGGATAATGTGCTAAAGGCGATAAGTGTAAATTTTCTCATGTCTTGACTTTGGAGAGGAAATGTGTAAAATGAAGTGTCAAATTGATGTAAGAGATGAAGAACTTGAAAAAGATGCCAAGGATAATTGGCATGAGAAAAAAAATGGAAGAAGTAGTGAACAAGAAGCACAGTGGGGCAGAAAAGTAAAAAACCAAAAACTCAGAATGCCCAAGCCTTTCCTTGAAGTTATTGAAATCAACACAGGGAGGGGGTGATATGTGCATGTATCAGCATGCCTTACTTCCTGGATTTGTATTTAAAAAGATGTAAGAGACAGAAGATAAAATTTCATTAGAAGATCTCATTGCAAGAGTGTTCTTCTCTAGGTTACTAAAATCACCCGCATGGAAAAAAAGGAAAAGACAAATGAGGATTAATAATCGTAATCCAGATATGGAAAGAAGGAAAGCAGACTTCAACGCAGGACAACACTAGTGATCAGCAGTCACAATGTCTTTGAATTGCATCCAGAACTGTTTATTAATGATGAGGGGGAAGCAGATGATGCCCGTGATACACGGGAATAGGTGGTGACGTGGCTGACAATTCTGCGAGTGTAAATGACATGGATTTGAACCTGTACATTTTGAGAAATGTAGATGAGACATGTATTACTGTTGCCAATTTTGAAAGATTTAGCACATACAAATGAGAAAAAGATGAAAACCAATTAAGTGAACCATCTGGAGGTAGGGGTGTAAATGGGGAAAGAAGTTTGGAAGAGGACAATGAAGGGGAGGAACAGGAAAATGGAGTAATTGATGCTGTTCCTGTTGATGAATATTGGTTCATTGGGGAAGATTTAGATGAACTAGAAGAAGAATTAAACACACTTTATTTAGAAGAATGACTCTAAACAACTTATTGTTGTTATGTGCCATTGAGTAACTTGCAACTCATAGCAATCTTATGTACAACAGCCCTAAACCCTGCTCTGTCCTGTGCCAATCTTACTGCCCCTGACATACCTACCCTAATTACCCCAGTCACTGAACCAATCCATCTCATCAAGGGTCTTCCTCTCATGCACTGTCCCTTCACCCTCCCAAGCAAGATGTTTTTCTCCAAGGACTGGACCCGCCTTGCAGCATATCCAAGATAGGTCAGATGAAGCTTCAGGATCCTTGTCTCCAAGGAGCAGTCTGGTCTTATCGTCTCTCAGACAAACCTCTTCGTTCTGTTAGCATCCAATAGTATATTCAATACTCTTCTCCAGTACCACAGCTCAAAAACATCAATTCTCCTTCTATTATCCCTAGTCATTCTCCAGCTCTCAGATGTATAGCAAGTAATTACAAAGACTTACTGAACAAATTAAATTAAATCAGCTCAGTATGAGTTAATATAGACTACATTAATTTTGTTCCACCTAAAATTCTTCAAAAGGATATGTTTATTTACCATGCTGATTCTGGAGAGCTTACTCTTTCCATAAAAAGGAATGCTCTTCCTACTTCTTCTCTTCCAACCTTGACTACATCTCATAATAAATTAAGAGTAGTTCATGATAAAATGAAATGTGGTCATTTCAGAAAATGATTAAATGTTATAACTGTCCACTCAAGAAGTATAACAGACTTTCCAGCTTTTTATTTTGTTTGGGCATGAATTATAATGAGGAACAACATTAATCTAAATATAAAATATTTCATTTAATACCATTCTAATGAGTTATTTTATTTCCCTTATATTTATTATAAAGGTTGCCTAAATATGAACAGTGTACTTTGTAGAGGGAATTGCTTATGCAAATCCAGGGTTGTTATCTTTGGACAACTAGATGTATATTTGAGTTGCAACCTTTTTGATCTGAAGATGTGCAGTGACACGCTGTGTCACCACTCTCTTTTCAATTTCTCCCTTTTCCTTTTCACCTATAAAATTTAAACAAAAACCATCACACATTAAAAAATAATGACTTCATTAAAATATTAAAAATAACCATTTGAAGATGTTGTTGTTTAATGCTGTCGAGTCGTAGATGACTCATAGAGACCCTATGAACAGCCTGAGCACTGTTCGTACATAGAGTTTCTGGAGGCAAGCCATTTTGGAAGTGGATGCTGCTCCTGCTTCCAGGCTTGATTTAGTCGGGAAGCTCCAGCCAACACTGTCCACCATGGGTGCCCATTACCACGATTGGCACATCACTGTCACAGGCTTCAGCATCACAGCAACCACGAGTTACCTCTGTACAGCAACGCACAGACCAGTGCTATACCACCTAGAAGAATGTTTGACAGGAAGACAATTTGAACTTGGCCAAGAGCCACAGGTCCGAGGGCCCTTTGGGCTTAAGGCCGCCTCCTGGTTCAAACCCTAGGCCTAGGCTGGCTATCCTCACTCCAGGGACAGAGCAAACCTGCACGTCAAACACATTCCCAGAAAAGCAGTCGACTCCAATGCTTGCCACGATTCCATTTGAAGATAGTATATGATTTATTTAATAATTTGTACTAATTGGATAAATAACCCTAATAATTGTGTTATATACTGTAAAGGCACTAATGGCAACATGGGATGACTGAGTCTGACCTCCATTAACTACATAAAGGAAAACTGTCCCCAGGAACAACAAAGTATAACAATAATCCCTATAAGGTCAGACATGTTCCTCACTTCCACTCCGCCACCTCATTCTTTCACCTACTTCTACTAATCACTGGGTTTGATATTAATTGCAAGTGGTTCAGCCTTTACTCACTCACAGATCAGGGTTCATTAAGGAAATAGTTTGAGAAGGTTAGAGAGGCATATAATATCACATAGTAAAATTTCAGGTTTAGTGAATAGCACTCTCAAGCCAGGTAAAGAACAGACACAATTTCTTAATTACTTCAGCTAGTTTCTCAGTCAACATGTGAAAATCCAGATTCAGTCTAACAACACAAATGGAAAAAGCCTCTGGTTTCCTTAACCATCCAGAAAGCTTTGTCTAATAGCAATAAAAAGTCAGCTTTTCCTTTAACCATCCAGCAAGGAAAACCTTTAACTCTCGCTCTGTCTCCATTGTCCATCAGGCTATTATACATCACCACAGTATCTCTAGAGTTGAGTTAGTTATCGCTCTTCTCTTAAGATGGACGTCTATCTGTTGACAATTTTAAAGATGCTGATCAACAATAAATTATGTGTGTACAATTGAGGCAGCAGGAGACCACACACCCAAGGGAGACTAAAGCAATGGATAGAAAAATAATTTTCAGAAGTCCTAGCATCACAGACATTGGTGTAATAATATTTAATAACCAGTAAGATTATTTCACACTGTTAATAGGCTGCTATGTTTAATAAAAAGTTCAATTGAGTCTGTATTCCAATAATTTATTTCTGTTGACAATAGATAAAATATATAAAAGTTTGTCATGTTGACATATTCAGTAACAAAACCTATAACAATCAATGAAAAGTTCCACTCAAAATAGGATTTTTTAGAAGTATTCAATATACTAGCCACTAAAACTTAAATTCAATTATGACATTAACTTTGGCTAATTTAGTTTGTAGGCATTGTTTCAGAAGTGATACTTATTAACCTATGACTAAAGGTGATTGCAGACAATACATTGTTATATACATTGAAAAGTTCTTTTGTCCTTGGTTTCTGGCATAAGTTCACTTTAGAGTAACACTATACTATAATGAATAATTATGTGCTTCAAAATAACATAATTTTTTTTTCAAGACTGAAATAGGCATTCCCATACTTTTATGGAAGCATTTGAGACAACTCACAAAAACTCAAATATTTTAATCAATATAATGTTTAAATAACTTCAAGGTCAAAAAGTTACTTATGTTATCCTCTGGATAGTGAAATATTAAATAAACAGGTTTTATAATGAGAGTAATTAATAATGCTGAAATTCTTACCAGTTCCCAGGAAGGTATCTGCAGTATATTTCTCAATATATTCTAGAGGTCCTGGGTAAGAAAGTTATTTCATTCATGTTATCCTTTTGTAGATCATTAATGTCTTGAGCCCTATAAACTATAGGGATCTTTCACCTTGTGAAGTGCATTTTCTGGTGAAAGTATTTTCCTTCATGATAAATACAGCACATACACAATAGAATAGTTAGTAGTTGTTAGGTGTCCTCAAATTGAGTAGGACCCATAGGGACCTTATGAACAACAAATTTTAATCCTGTCCTATCCTGTGCCATCCTAGTGCATTAATATCTCCCTGAGGCCAACTGATATTTTTTCTAAATGTATCCCACACTAAATGAATTAACTTACAAACTTACCCAGTACAATAGACACAATAAGGCCCTTCTTACCTATTTACTAGATCAGTTTGTCTCAAAGCGGATACTTGGTTTTCCAAAGAACATGGGAAATTTTGTCATCACAACCAGGTGAAAAGGTGCTACTAGTAGGAGGAATAATTATTTTAGTTGCCATCAATTTTATTCTGATTCATGGTAACCTTATTATAACAGAATAAAATATCATTCAAACACGAGTCATTCTTCCAATTATACTTGTATATCTATTGAATAGAAAACAAATACTTTCAGTTGAAAATATCAGGGATGTATGTGTGTGTGTGTGTGTGTAATTTATCTATCTATCTATCTATCTATCTATTTTTTTTTTCATCACTGCTGTCTTTTCGTCAAATTGATTCTAGTGGTAAGAAGTGCACTGTGATCCCAAAGGCGTGGAGTTCAAATCCACCAGCTGTTCCACAGGAGAAGTATGAGCAATCACCTCCCTTGCAATTAACTGCCACTGGAAACCCACTGGAGAGTTAGCTATGGGTCGGTTCAAACTCGAGGGTACACAACAAAAACAACATAGTGACCTTCAGCTGTAAATTTTTAATGGAGGAAACTATCTTTTTCCCATGGAGTGACAGAGAGATTAAAAATGCTGAACTTTGTAGTTAACCATCTGAGACCCTACTTACAAAACCACCAACAGAGGTGTGTGTGTGTGTGTGTGTGTGTGTGTGTGTGTGTGTGTGTATGTATGCTGTTGAGTCAAGACTGAGTCATAGCTGACCATCAGCAGATTTTCAGAGGTTTTAAATCATGTGGGAAGAGACTGCTCATCTTTCTTCCAGAGATTCACTTGTAAATTCAGAGAAATTCAGAGAAATATGGCCTTTCTATTAGGGTTGCAACACTCTACAGACTAAGTCACCATATATAAATACGCTAATGCTGCTCTTGTTGTTATATACTGATGATAAGGACCAACTCACAACTGATCCTCCAAGAGATTTCCAGAGACTATAATTCTCACTGGAGGAGATGGTTCATCTTTTCCTGTGAAGTAGCTAGTGGATTAGAATGGAGTATCTTTGGATTCGCAACACAGCCCTTTACCACAACATCACACCTCCTTAGATAATCCTATTATTGTTGTTATTGTCATGTGCTATTGTATTGGAACCAGCTCATAGCTGACCTTCCAGAAAGTTTCCAAAGACTATAAAGTGCCCTGGAGGGCATTGTCCATCTTTGTCTGGCAGAGATG
>NW_006399886.1:7955711-7956621 GCF_000299155.1 Elephantulus edwardii
TATATCGATATATATCTATATACACAGATATGTATATATACATGTGTTCACATTTAAAATTATTTTTATACAAAGAAATTTACAGCCTTGTAAATCAATGAAAGCTTGGCATGAGTTGAAATTTACTCAAAGCAGTAGGTTTTCATTTAAATAGTAGATACTGCATAAAAAATAAAGTACACTTTATCTTTAAACATATAATGAGGATCAAAAAGTGTGGCATATTTTTAAAATATTAACTGAAATTGTGTTATATTTTCATTAAATAAGTGTTACAGATATTTATGTTCTCATACCTTGATGCTAAAACTTGTATGCATTTTTCAGTTGGAAAGGTTTGTCTTGTCACTCACCCACATAATACATATTTTTCTCTTCTCTAATCTCCATAATTATTAGAAAAGATTATATGACTGACTCTCAAACTCAGTCACTTGAATTTAGGAATAAATAATATAATATTGAATAGATACGGCACCAAGTTTCATAGGGGAATACAAAGCCCTAGGATAAAATCAGACTTTGACACTGTCCTGTCAAAAACAGAAGTAGGAAAAATTGAATTACTTGTAAAAATTAGAAAAACAAATCACCACATATTTTTAAGGAACATAAGAAGCAAAGTTGTGATATTTAGTAAATGAGACATATTGACAAGAAACTAATTTGGTTTATGTTTTACTCAACCATATCTTTTCTCTTTGTTACAAAATAAGGGAATTTTTCCACTGATTTTGTTTTAATATAATGCTGATATTTCTGCAAATTGAGAATTCAAATATAGAACTTATGTAAAAATAATTTCTCCCAAACCTTAGTTTTTAGAAAATTTCAATAAATTTGTAAGTGAAATAATTCTAAAGAATTACATTTCTAGATCCAAGATGGTAGCAGAGGCAGAGACAGTGTG
>NW_006399886.1:7958737-7960784 GCF_000299155.1 Elephantulus edwardii
AAAAAAAAAAAAAAAGAATTACATTTCTGAAATCTCTCTGAATATACTCTCTTGGTAATATATTGTTAAGCTAGCCCTTGGAAACTGTGGTGCACATACATAAGCAAAAGGTTTTCTAAAATTACATGTATAAAAATAATATCTACATGCAGTGCATTATTTTTCAAGTAATAATAAACTTCTTAAGTTTAAGTTACATTTAACAAGAACAAAAATAGTATCTGTTTGCATTGGACCCTATAGAGCTTTTATGCCATGCACCTAAATGACAAAAATAACTTTTACTGATGAATTAATGAAAAATACCACAATCTAAATATCATCAAACTCTGGAATTCAAGAACTGGAAGAAATAAAAGGACTTGGAGCAGGTGGAACCAAACTAAATATTTGTTCAACTACAATAAAAGGGCTTCCATATAATACATTTTTTTAAATTGCTAATTTATCAATAATGAATTAATACTCAAAACTTAAACTATCTACGTTAGAGTTAGTTCCATCTCATAGTAACTATCATATTTCCACATCTACAAATTTCAGCATAAAGAGACTGTACATCTTTCTCCCTGAAAACTGTTAATGGCTTGAAACCACTCCACAGTATAGCCTTTGTGTTAGTAGTATAAATCCTTATAGATTGTTAAGTCGTGTCAAGTCAAGCACTTATAGCAACCCTATGAAAAAAGTACCTAAACCCTGTTCTATAACTATTATAGTTTCTCTTATTTCATAAAGTTTCCAGACTTTTTAGGAAGTGAATGCCATTCCTTCTTCCAAGCCTGACTCAATCTGGGAACTCCATTAAACACTGTTCACCATGGTTACCCTTATGATATTTGACATATTAGTGGCACAGCATTCAGTTTCTTAGCAACCCCAAGTTATCCAAAGACAGTGAATTGACAGACCAGTATTATACCACTTAGAAGAATGTTCATCCCAAACACAATTAATTAACACCAGGCCTTTAGGCCTAATCGACTCAGGCCCATGCACCAGGTCCTGATTGAATCTAAACAAAAGGCTTCCTGCCCACAGATCAAGGTCAGCTAAATACAGCAAATATAATCAGCTCACACACAGTTTTGAACAAAATGAAAACAACCAACCAGTCCACACCCAACCTTCAAACAAAACAAGAATAACACCTTTTAGAATCCAATTACTTCATACATGAACCTCCAATCTGAAGACTCAGCTATAGATTGTCAGTACTTTTTACTAATCTGAAAAGCGATTGCACATACTGTTGTCAGGTGCTATCCGGTAGAGTATGACTCCTAATAACCCTATGAACAACAGATCTGAACCCTGTTCTAAAATTGTGGTATCTTCATCATCTCTGATATATTTGAGCCCATTCATACAGTCATTGTGCCAATCCATCTAGTTGATGGTTTTCCCCATTTTCATGGACGCTCCACCTTTCCAAGCATGATGTATCTTTCCAAGGAATAGCCTCTATTAACAATATATCCAAAGTATGTGAGATAAAGCTTCACCATTTTTACTTACAAGGATCATTCTGGGTGAACTTTTCCAAGACCTATCTATATCTATTGGTTCTATTTTGACAGTTCATGGGTTATTCAGTACTCTTCTCCATCACAACTCAAAGGCATTGATTCTTCTTCTGTTACATGTTCTTCATTTTTCATATCTCAGAGGCATAAAAAGTGATTTAAAAGACTTTAACCTGAATAAAGCACACCTTAGTCTTCAAACAGCATGGCTCATTATTTTAGAGAGGTCCCTGATAGTAGACTTGCACAGTGAAATACATCTCCTGGTCTCCTGACTGATGGTACCAAGTGTGTTATTTATGGGCCCAACTAAACTGAAATTGTTGACAATTTCAATTTTTTCTCCATCTATCATGATGTTTACTTTTCTGGTGGTGAAGATTTTCATCTTCTTGAAGTTGAAATATAGTCCATATTGAAGGCTGTAGTATTTAATTTTCTGCACCAAGTATTTCAAGTTCGCCTCACTTACATCAAGAAATGTTGGGTCATCTATGTAATATTATTGTTAATGGGTCTTC
>NW_006399886.1:7962814-7965962 GCF_000299155.1 Elephantulus edwardii
AACAACAACAACAACAACAACAATAATCTTCAGTGCAACTTGAACTCTTACTTCATTAACGTTATTTACTGTTAATATGGTTGTTCATTAACATTAGTTACTGTTAATATGGTTGCTGCTGTTAAGTGTGGTCAAGTCATAGATGACTCATAGCAACCCTATGAATGAAAGACCTGAACACTTGTATAATTTATATCATTTCTAGAAGTTCACAGAGTTACCGGAGGCAAACTATTTCGAAATTGGATGCCTCTCCTACTTCCAAGCTTGTTTTAATTGGGGTGCTCCATCAAATACTGTCCACCATGGGTATCCACTACCATATTTGATACATCAGTGTCACAGTGTTTAGTATCACAGCAACAATGAGTTACCTCTGTACAGCAAATGGACAGATCAGTGTTATATCACTTAGAAGAATGTTTCACCAAAAACAATTAAAATCAGGCCTGAGGGCAATAGATTGAAATCACCCATCTTACTTCCTGAAATTATTCATGGTCAACCAATCATTTTTGTTACAGTGACTCTGTGTATTCTTCCCATCTTCTTTTGATTCATCTTGGATCATTCAAGACTTTGTACGTAGTATCTCTCAGTATTGCAACTAGAGGGTTGGACATTTTTTCTGTTCTTTATACCTTAGAAATGCCTACCAAATTCTTTCCTTTTTGTTATCCTACTCCAGCTATTTGCACAATTCATTATAATATTTGGCTTTATCTTCTTGATTTGTCTTTTGAAATCTTCTACTCAGCCCTTTTGCTTGGGTTTCTTGTCTCTTTGTTTTAGTTCTTATACCTCCAGTGCAATTTTCAGAGTCTTTTCTGACATCCTCTTTGATCTTCCTCTTCTTTTTTTGTAATGAACTTTTCCTCTCTTAATGATCTCTAATCACTGGTGTTCAATGCCTCAAATCTATTCTGGAGATAATTTTTTTTTTTATTTTAAGTGGGATAGAATCAAGGTTTTGGACTTACATGTGAGTAAGTAATGCTCTACTCCACAAACAGCATCTGGCCTGGCTTTTAATGCTGATACAGAGATTTTTTCCAATAATTCTTTTCACATATGTAGTCAATCTGATTCATGCCTTCATGAGGTCTATATCTAAAGACAAAACTTGTGGTTTTTATTGTTGTGGGTTTTTTGTTTGTTTTTGTTTTTGTTTTTGTTTTTTTAAATATATTTGCAACCCTGTGGTTCCATCACTACTCATCTTTACCCCTACACTCCCACTCTTTACCTTCTTGGGTTCCCAAACATGTGTTAATAGTTATCCTTCAATTTTTCACAATAATTTTATTTTACTTTACTTGTCCTTAAGTAACTGAGTTAGTTTTCTCAGCATAATGCTTTCCAGTCTCTCCCAAGTTTGGTGAGTGGAGGAAGTGAGTGAAGGAAATGGGAAGCATCTGGGTGAAAAACCAGGGTAATGATGTGCAAGGTGAAATGGAGATTAATTTTATAAAACATAGTGCATAGGAAGGATTGTATGAAACACAATATGAGTGAAAAATAGTGTGAAACACAATGTACACAAACTTTGTAAGCAAACCAATTTAAAGTTTAAAAAATACAAAGAATTTTATTTGCAATGAATAAATCATTGAATGTGCAAAATTTAATTAATCTTTGTCCAGTCTCATTTCTATAAGCAAGACTCTACACTGTGACTACCATTCCTTCCTCAGTGTTTCCAAGTTTTGCATTCCAGTCACCAATAATTATTAATGAATCTTGATTTCATGTTTGTTCAATTTCAGGTTGAGCAAGCTTCATACCATGGTTGAAAAGAATGAATGGGCGATGACTA
This sequence comes from Elephantulus edwardii, assembly GCF_000299155.1. Lineage (NCBI taxonomy): Eukaryota > Metazoa > Chordata > Mammalia > Macroscelidea > Macroscelididae > Elephantulus > Elephantulus edwardii. Next base: position 7,964,631 of record NW_006399886.1, read on the forward strand.
TAAAATATTCAGTGCAGTGCACAATATTATAAACACCACACTATGGAACAGATATCTTAATGAATATTTATTTTATTTTATTTCTTCCTTAACAATTCCCTTCCATTAATATATACCCTTCATGCTTACACCAAGAAACTAGAAAGCATTATATTTTGAACTGTGCACTGTTCTTACCCCTGAAAAATCTAATTATGTTAAAAAGTTACATTCAGGTAGATATAGTATTAACTCTTATTTGTATGTTGTACAAATAGCAGAATGGAAGACAGGAACAAATAAACAGCAGAAGACAGGTACCATGTAAGGAACACTATACATACGTAGAAGCCAAAGAAATAAGAAATGACAGAGACTACCTAAGGAGAAATTGATACAGCAGAAACTTTGATTGGGCTTCCATTATTTATACTAAACAAACTGACTTGTTAAAATAGAAGACAAGAAAAATATTAAAAGTCAGTTAAAATTTTTGAAAACCTTCAAATAAAGGAACCATTGCCTGCTATACAACTGGTTTTTCTGAGGTAGCAGTTTCACTGCTGTTCCACTCTGGGAGAAAGAAAAGGGGAGAATCTGGGTAGGATGCTTGGGACAGAAAATGATAGAAAGCATCTGATCAACAACTAGGTGGAAATAGAGTAGTCCAGGGAACAGTCACATTCCCTCATTTCTGGAGGAAGGAATAGGTGTAGTTTGAAAGAAATAAAATATCTAAAGACCTAAACAAACCTCAGAATTATGACAAGTGGAAAAAAATCAAGGGATCTACATCTGAGGTGTGTGTTCAGGGACAGGTTGGAAATAGAGATATCATTTTTTTTAAAGTTAGTATTTCTGAATTTTTTTAAATTATTTTTTATTAATTTCAATAAACATCTACAGAGATTTTGGAATTGCATTCATTCATTGTCGGACTTTTCTCCCCGCTCACCCCACCCCCACCCCACAGTTCGCTCCTCTCCTTGAAAATTAAAAGAAAAACTCCTTCATTGGTATACAATCCCCCTGCACACCCCCACCCCCACCCCGAGTATACTCCACTCTGCAACCCTCATTCCGGACTCTTAATGCCGTAATAATAATCATAATCTCTCAATCATAATGCCCTAAAATATATTACTTTTAAACTATTCTCTCCCTCATAGACTTCAATGCAGCAAACATAACTTATCCAGTTTTTCTCTGTCTTACCCCCACCCCAATGTCAACCTCATTCTACAACAGTGGCACCATATAGTATTTCTCCTTTTGTGACTGATATATTTCACTCAGTATGATGTCCTCAAGGGTCACCCATTTTGAATAATATTTCATGAGTTCCTTGTTTTT
>NW_006399886.1:7966562-7968698 GCF_000299155.1 Elephantulus edwardii
TGCAAATAAGGAGAGCTCTGGTGGCCTAGTGGCAAAAAGCTGTGCTGCAATCCCAAAGGCATATGGTTCGAGGCCACCAGCTGCTCCTCAGGAGAAGGATGAACAATTTCCATGATGTGGTTAACTGCCTCTGAAAACCCATGAAAGGTAAACTATGGGTCCTTTCTGACTCTATGGTACACAACAACAACAATGTAATTAAGGTGGAGTTGTAAGGATGGAAAATAACACTTTTCAGCAACATAATATCTTAAAGCTGCTTTAGATAATCAGCCAGTCATTGCCAGGAAGTCAGACCAGTTTATAGCTGACCCTTTCCAAGGCCGTAAATCACAACTGCCCACCTGTCTCCTTACTAAATAGTGGTGGATTCCAGATGCCAAAAACACATGGAATTGAGTAAGCAGCCCAACTCCCTACAGTCTACACTATTCAGCTCCATTTCCTAAAATTAACAAATATTAAAACCTCTTTGGAAAAAGGAACTAAAGGAAAATACACAGAAATGACCAAGTTTACCTGAAACTGACAAAATTATGTATTTCTAGTCTGATATTTTAAACCTAAATTAAGAAATATTAGTCATTCTATTTATTATTATTTATTTGCAGTTGTGTTGGGAAGCATTTTTAAGACCAAATATTACAGAACGAGTCTATTTAGATAAAACAACATAGCTATTAAGAAGTGATTATTCCTCACATTGAAAAATGGGTAATCTCATTAGTCTGTCTGCTTCCGATGAATTTTGGCATGATAAAAGACGATTTAAAAGCAGCTAACAGGATTCTGAAGCTTGAAGGCAATCTAGCATTACATTTAACTGTGATTATATAACATACCACTGATTGGTCCCTAGAGTAACATACAAACATAGATTAAGTGTCAAGATTGAAAAATTGCACTTTAGATCATTTCACAGCAAATACAAGAAGATTTGTACTACAATATAGTAACAGGTTTTTTATGTTAAAATTAGTTAAGTTGAAAAGATAAAACAACTGTGGCTAGTCTTCATTCATTTAAAATATTTTATGTTTCCCTTCATGTAAAATGTATTCAATAACCAATAATATCTAATGAAACAGAAAACATAAGAAAATATACAAATTATTACAAAAACAAGTTATTTAATGATCTCATTTGTCTAAGGATATTGTGCGAGCTATAATAGTACATTTGATTTCTGAGTTAATGACTTGTGAACAAAAAATATTTTCAGTAAAAAAATATTTAAGCAGAAAAATCTGCTGCAAAAATATAGCATTTGCAATTCATTTAAGGAGTAGAATTTGTTCAATCTTAAAGGATAGCTTCTATTAGTGCAGGAGATAGTATGCTACTTTGGGGGAAGAGAAAACTAACGCCAACCAAGGCCTACAAAGGCAAACAAAGACTATTTCCTAGTCACTTCACATGTGTTGAATAATACTTTCTCCTCTTGTGCTGTTTCAGCCTCTGAAAACTCACTGGAGTGTCACCTATGGGTCAGGTCCTACTCAATAATAAACAATAATAATAAATTGGTGTTGTTGATTGCCTTCGAGTCAAGCACAAGTCATAGTGACCATATGAACAAAAGGCCTGAAGTACACATCTACAACTATAGACATATATCAAAGTTCATAGAGTTTCCAGAGGTGTGCTATTTAGGAAGTGGACGCCACCCCTGCTTCCAAACTTGTTATAGTATTTGTTGTTTTTATATGTTATTAAGTACTTTGCGATGTATAGCAACCCTATGTACAGCAGCTCTGAATCCTTCCCTGTCCTGAGCCAGTCTCAAGAACTCCAACACACCAACTATCATGGCCCCAGTTACTGTAGCAATCCATCTCATCCTGGGTCTTCCTCTCCGCGCTGTCTGTCCACCCTTCTGAGCATGATGTCCTTCTCCAAGGACTGATATATCCTGGCCACATGCCCAAAGTAAGTGAGGTGGAGCTTCAAAACTCTAGCATCCAAAGAGAGACTTGATTTCACACTCTCCAAGAGAGACCCACTTGTTTTCTTGGCAGTCCATGGTATGTTCAAGATTCTTCTCCAGCACCACAACTTGAAGGCATCTATTCTTCTTCTGTCATCCTTAGTCATTGTCCAACTCTCTGAAGCATAACAAATAATTGAGAAGACCAT
>NW_006399886.1:7969468-7970536 GCF_000299155.1 Elephantulus edwardii
TAGTTGGACATTTGGGCTGTTTCCATGTTCTTGTTATGGTGAATAGTGCTGCTATGAACATTGGCGTACAAGTTTCTGTTTGCTCCTCAGTTCTCATTTTCTTGTGATATATTCCAAGTAGTGGAATAAACGCATCATATGGAATGTCTGTGTTCAGCCTCCTGAGGAAGTGTTAAACTGCCTTCCATAGTAGTTGTGCCATTTTACAATCCCACCAACAATGTTTAAGAGTTCCTATTTTGCCATATCTTCTCCAACACTTATTATTTGCTGTCCTGTTAAAATTTGCCATTGTAGTGAAGTGATATGGAATCTCATTGTGGTTTCAATTTTCATCTCGCTTGTTTCCAGTGATTTTGAACATTCTTCATGTGTCTGTTGTCCATCTGAAATCATCTTCACTGAAATGTCTTTCCATGTCATTTGTCTGTTTTGTAATTGTGTTATCAGTCTTTTTCTTGTGGAAGCCCTGTAGAATTCTGTACACTCTTGATAAGAGACCCTTGTGTGAAATGGTATTGCCAAATGTTCTTTCCCAATCATTAGGTTTTCCTTTCACTCTGTTGGAAAATGTATCTGATGTACACAGGGATTTAATCTTTAGAAGATCCCATTCATCATGTTTTTTTTTGTTGTTTGTTCTTAATTTTTTTTTTATTTTAATGAACGTTTACAAAGACTTTGGATTTCCATTCATTCATTGCTGCATTTTTCTCCCTGCCCACCCCTGCCCTCACTCTTCCTTCTCTTTGAAAAGTAAAAGAAAAATTTTTTCATTGTTATACAAACCCTCCCCCCCCATTATGCAGCCTTCATTCTGGACTCCTGTCATGATAATAATACCTAATCATATATTGCTTTTAAACAGTTCTCTCCCTCATCTATTTCAATGCAATATACATTATTTGTCCTCTCAACCTCGATGGTAGTCCTGTTTTACAACAGTCACACTGTGCAGTATTTTCCTTTTGTGACTGAGATATATTATTCAGCATAATGTCCTTCAGGGTTATCCATTTTTAATATTTCATGAGTTCTTTGTTTTTCAATGCAGCATATTATTCCATT
>NW_006399886.1:7971011-7977620 GCF_000299155.1 Elephantulus edwardii
TGTCTTCTTTGGTGAAGTGTCTGTTCATATCCTGTGCCCATTTTTCAACTGGGTTATTCACCTTTATCTTGTTGTGGTGCTCAAATATTTTACAAATTCTAGGTATAAGTCCCTTATCTGACTTGTTGTTACCGAATATTTTTTTCCTAGTCTGGGGACAAAATAAAAACAAAATTAGAAGCCTTGGCTTACAGAATAAATAATGCTTGCCACCATAGCCAAAATTGAAGAACCTGGAGAAGATCCACAAACGAGTCTTCCTCAAAATCAAATCCAAGTGTTCCAAAAACTTTCCCCAGTAGAGTTAAAATAAATCCTACAGATCTGGAAAAAACCATATGGCAATGGCATTTCTGAGAATAGTCTCATAACCAAAGTTCAGAGAATACTACCGGGCCTCCATAAAAATATAATCTGGCTTGAAATACACTTGGTTATGGATAGAGACTTGAATTGCTTGTTCCAGAGAGAGTGTCTGTTGTATAAAAAAAGAAACACAGGAAAGTAAGTGAGTGATATACAACTTCTTGAATGTTTCACTTTACTCCCCACAAGTGGTAATAGGAGTGGTCACAACTCTGGATTGACCAAAGAGTTGGAATCTGAGGAAGAGGAGAGAAATATTCTTTGTGCCCATTTCAGACATGGTTGTTGTTGTTGTTGTGTACCGCAGAGTCAGAACTGACTATAGCTGACCCTCTGGTGGATTTTCAGAGGCAGTTTTAATCGCACAGGAGGAGATTGCCCATCCTTCTCCAGCGGAGCAACTGGTGGACTCCAATCCTGTGTCTTCAGGATTGCAATGCAGCTCTCTAGCATAATGGATTCTGACCAGAACTGAAGCTATCAGGTGAAATTTTCATTTTCGAGCATTGTGGTTTGAATTTGGTCAAAACCAGCCAATGCAACAAAATGAAAGATAGTAGCCAGAATGTACCAACCAGAATCTCTACAATAATTCTCTAGGATTGAAAGCTATAGATATATTGCTAGTATCAAAGGCTTCTAGTAAGGGATATTTTTGTGACTTTTTACAGCATTCATAAAACAGAAAATAAAGCCTGAATATTTATCTGATTCACTTTATAAGACATTTACTGTAATCTCTCGTGGTTGAGAAGCTTGGCATCCAGTAAATACCATTTGAGAAAGGAAACATTTTCTATTACTTTTAATCCTCAAAAGAAGAAAAGTAAAAAAGTATATGTACTGCTTATATAAATCATTTGAACATTTTGTCACAAGGAAATATTTCCTACATATAAAAATGATCCCTATTAGTTCTTTATCTTCTTCTATTGTAATTACTAGATACATGTTTCATTTTATAAAAAATAAGCATCTTCTCTGTAACAACTCCATGAAGTAGTTTTGAATTAACACCAGTGTTGAATTTATCACATTTTTAATCTACATAATTGACAGAAATTTAACAATCATATGTTTAGATTTTTGATTCAATTAAATTTACATAGGAAAAGTTGAGTTTTATGTTCATATTACCTCCAAGAGTCTAAATAAAATATGCTCATTATATGGAAACTTTTCCAAATTTTATTACATTTCTTATAGTTGAAGTGTCATAATTATGAGATAATGAGGTTTGGGGAAATCCTTTTAAAGATATGAAATGCCTGATAATATTAGTTGTTATTATGTATCATGGAGTCACAATTGACCCATAGCTGAAACTCGACTGGGTTTTTAGAGACCATAAATTGCAAGAGAGATCATTGTCACTTTCCTCCCTTTGAGTGGCCTTGTGATAAGGAGCCGAGCCACCAACCCAGAGGGGCTTCAAATTCACCAGCTATGGACATTCATTGATCTGAGCAAGGAAGTTCACATGCACATATTTATTTCATGTTTTTAATAAGTAAAGTACCAGTTAATCTTAAATCTTGAATAAAAAAAGATTAATAATGGACACTAATTATTATTTGTTTGTTTATTTCTAATTAGATGTTGAATCTAAGAAAAAACAGTACTCTGATTAAAATTTTATGCTGTTGTTATGTGCCATCAAATCACCGGCAACTCATAGTGACCCTATGCACAGTAGCCTGAATTCTGCCCTATCCTGAGCCAATCTCACTATCTTCAATACATCTATCCCCACTACCCCATTTACTGTATGAATCTATTTCATCTGGCATCTTCCTCTCCTGAACCAATGCTCCACCATTCCAGGACTCATCCCTCTTGGCAATATGCCCAAAGTATATCAGACAGCTACAAAATTTTTGCCCCCAAGAAACAATTTGATTTCACCCTATCTAGGACAAACTTGTTTGTCATCTTAGCTGTTCATGGTACATTCAATACTCTTCTTCAGCACCACAATTCTAAGGTCTCAATTCTTCCTCTGTTATTGTTTGTCATTGTCCAGCTCTCCGATGCATACCAAGTAATTGCAAAGACCATTGCCTGATCAGGCACACTTTAATCTCTAGACTGATATTGTTGCTTTTTTGGAAATGTCCATGAAAGATTTTCCTAATGCAATTTATCTTTTGATTTCCTGACTGATGGTTGCGAGTGTATAAATTGTGGAATCAGGCAAGCTGAAATTATTAACAATCTCTTCTCCATCTATCATGATGATTCTAATTGGCCCAGAGGTGGAATTTTTTTATTTTTCTTGATGTTGAGCTTTAATCCATATTGAAAACTACAATCCTTGACCTTGTGTCTGGTCCTCCTCAGTTTCAAGAAGCAAGGTTGTATCACCTGCATAAAGCAGATTGGTTTCGAGTCTTCCTCCAATCCTGATGCCACATGCATCCTCATTAAGTCCAGCTTTCTGAATTATCTGACCCACACATAGACTGAAAATGTATGGAGAAATAACACATACTGAGACAGAATTTATACTTGATGTATTACTTTTCTGACTTTGAACCATGCAATGCTTCCTTCCTCTGTTTTGATTACTACTTCCTGATCCAAGTATAGGTTAAACATTTGAGTACATTCAAATGTCAGGAGATTCCCATGTTTCTCAAAGTTAGCCACAATTTGTTGAGATCCACACAGTCAAATGCCTTTGCAAAGTCAAAGAAACACAAGTAGACATTCTTCTAGTACTCTCTGCTTTCAGCCAAGATCCATCAGAAATTGGTGATAATGTCCCCAGTGGAATGGCCCCTTTCTACTGATGTGCAGTTCCGGTTACTTTTGAGTAAAATTCTTGTCTATCAGATATTGTTCTAAAGTTGAACATCCAAATTTATACAGACTAGGAAGAAGAACTGACCATCCACTTCTGAAATAACAGGTTTTGAAACCCTCTGTACAATATACCACACTTATTTTAGACTAGAAGATATGGTAATGGTACCAGAGGCTGGCCATTCATACTGGGAAATGAAACACAAGGGATGAGAAAAATAGTTGTAAGCAGACACTAGGTACTGGAATGTGGAATGTGAGAAATATGAATGTAGAAAAATTGGACATTGTTAAGGAAGAAATAGAATGCATAAATAATGACATATTAGGCATTGGTGAGCTGAGACGGATTGGCATGGGTCATTTTTAATCAGATAACCGTATGATCTATTACTCCAGAGATGGAAAGGTACGGAAAAAGGGGGTTACATTCATAGTTAAAAATACCATTTCTAGTTCTATCTTTGAAACTCAATGTTTTGAGAAGATAATATCAATATACGTATAAGGAAGACCTGTTAATACCATTATAATTCAAATATATGCAACAATAACCAGAGCCAAAAGGATAAAAGAGATTATTTCTACCATATTTTGTAGTCGGAATTCAACCAACATGCAACCAAGATGCATTAATTACAGTAAGTGACTGTAATGAAAGAGTTGGGAGCTAGGAAGAAGTATCAGTAGTCGGAAAACATAGACTTGGTGAAAGAAATGAGACTGGAGAGAAAAAGATTGTTTACAATCAATGATTTATTCATTACAAATATATTTTATAAGAGGCATAAATGTTGACTATACACATGCAACTCACCTGATTGTCTTCAGAGAAATCAGGTTGATTACATCTGTTGGAAGAATCAATGGAGAAGCTCAAAATCAGCTGCAAAAACCAGACCAGGGCCTTACTGTGGAACAGATAGTCAACTACTAATTTTCAAGTTCAAATTGAAGCTAAAGAAAAATTAAAGAAAACTAACAAGAATCAAAATTTGACATTGAGTCTATTCTACTTTAATTTAAAAACCATCTCAAGAAAAGGTTTGAAGCCTTCATTAAGGTTTCACTAGGGTGAAGCCTAGAATGAGCTGTGGGAGGAGATCATTACAAAGACAGAGGAGGTGGAAGATATTAAGATGGGCATCAGAAGAGACTCTGAATATTGATTAGAGTGCAGAGAAGCAGATGCAAAGGAAGAAATAAGGAACAGAAGATTTCAAAGGTGAGCATAAGAAGACAAAGAAAGTGTTAGAATAAAATGTATAAAAAGGAAGAGTTGGAAAATCAAAAGGGACAACCTCGTTTGGGATTCCTAAAGTTTAAAAACCTGAAGAACAATGCAAGCCTCAAATTGAAATACTTAAGGATGCTATGGTTAAAATATAGAATGATCTGGGAAGTATCAAAAGAAGATAGAGTACAGAAACTCACTGTACCAAAAAGAAGTGACTGACACAGAACAGTTTCATGAAACATATGATCAAGAATCAATGGTATTGAAGGAGAAAGTTCAAACTACTCCCAAGGAATTGGTAAAAAACAAGGCCCCAGGAATTGATGGAATACCAATTGACATATTTTAACAAACAGATGATACCCTGGACATGCTCATTAAATTTTGTCAAGAAAACTGCAGGATAACTATCTTGCCAACTGACTGGAAGAGATCCATATTTATTCGTATTAAAAAAAAAAAGGTAATCCAACAGAATGTAGAAATTATCAAAAAATATCATTAATATCACACTCAAGCAAAATCCTGCTGAAGATTATCCAGAAATAGAGAACTACCAGAAATGAAAACTAGGTTCAGAAGAGAAAATGCCAAATCAAAAGCAAGTTAATTTTTGATAACAGTGTTCTGAGCAATAAAATCTGGCATTCAAATCCTACTCATTATTTAGTAATTGTGTGGCTCTGGTTAAGTATTTAAGGAGTTCAGGTGACCTACTGGTAAGAATCTGCACTGCAATCCCACAGGCACAGGGTTTGAACCACTTGCTATTCTATGGGAAAATGGGCAATCACATCCTATGTTATTAAGGCTTTGAGTCAGTTCTGAGTCAATGGCACACAACAAAACAACAGGGCCATAATTAATCTCTTACTGCTTTCTAAAGGGACAGAAGTTCAAACAGAACAGCTGTTCCTTGGAAGAAAGCAGTATCATTCTCCTTCCATAAATATTTACAGTCTTGAAAATACCCCATAGGGTCATTTTGAGTCATAACTGACTAGACAGTAATGGAAACGGAAACTGTAGTTTTCTTATCTATTGAAAATTTTATCTGACTTTATTTAGTAATAAAAACATCTATTACCCATATTGTTCCTATTCCTAAGAACAGTGATCTAACAGAAAGTTGAAATCATCAAACAACACCATAAATACTATGTTTGAAACATTGTCAAAGATTACTTAAGAACTACCAGAACAGTACATTGACAGAGAACTACTAGAAGATCAAACTGGCTTTAGAAGATGCCGTGGCATCAACGATACCAACTGCTAATGTTAGATGAGTCTTAGCTGAAATCAGAGTGTAATTAAAGAACGTCTACTTGTGGTTTATTGCCTATAAAAAGGAATTTGACGAGGTGGATCATAAAAAATTATGTCTAATGTTGAGAAGAATGAGAATCCTGGAACACTTCATTGTGTCATGCTAAACCTACACCTAGACCAAAAAGCAGGAGAAAACTATGTGGTTTAAAATCAGAAATGGTGTGTATTTAGGCAGTATCATTTCTCTATACTTATTTAATCTGTATATTGAGCAAATAATTCAAGAAGCTGGACTTTATGAAAAAGATTGTAACATCAGAATTAGAGGAAGATTCATCAACAACCTACACCTTGAAGATGACACAACCTTGCTGAAAGTGAGGAGGGTTTGAAGCACATGCTACAGATGATCAAGGACATTACTATGGATTATATCTCAACACCAAGAACAAAAAGTTACCATTGAGCCCATGGTAAAATCATGATAAATGGAGAAAAACTTGAAATTTTTAATAATATTATCTTACTTGGATCTATAATCAACACCTTTATACAGGCTAGGAGGTAAGGAGACTTGTTGCCCTAAAGAAAACCTGATATCAAATCAATATTAGCAATACTGTAATTTTAAATACTAACATGTGCCTGATTGAGGCCATTATATTTTCAATCACTTGCTATTGCTATGCATCTGAAAACTGGATAATGAGAAAGGATGACGAAGAAGAATTGAAGTTTTTGAGCTGTTAGGTTGGAGAAGAGTACGAAATGTCCCACAGACTGCCAAAAGAACAAACAAATATATTGGAGAAAGTAAGTGCAGCCAGAGTGCTCAATAGAGGCAAGAATAGAAAAGTTCCTTCTCACATACTTTGAGCATGTTGTTAAGAGGGCTAAGTCTTTGGAAAGCATGCTTGAAATTGAAGATG
>NW_006399886.1:7977720-7989285 GCF_000299155.1 Elephantulus edwardii
TGTAGAGCAGCAAGAATTAGATGAAGTAAAATGTATTTAAAAAATAGTAATATCTGTCTAATAGCTATATTTTAAAATAATAGATACAATTTTTAAATTAAAATAAATATTTAGAAGTAAAAACAAACTTATTTAAACAAATCAAACATTCTTATCACCTCTACCAGTATTAATATAGAACACAAGCTTCCTTTTTTTTGCTAGTTTTATGTTTTCATCTCTCATTTCATGAAAAAGAAAGTATTCATAGGCATTGTCAACTGAAATGGAAATGGCAGCTGATAAAAAATTTAACACATCTTAGATGTAAGCATCGGGCAATATGAAATCAGAAGTCCTATTCTTACTCAAGATAGCTAAGGCTGCTCATTAGCATTTACTATTTTGGAAACCTTGAATATTCCTTAAATAACATTCCTTATCATGTACAATAATTTTATAATGATATTCAAGACTTAATTGCTACCATAATAGAAAGAAAAAAATCACAAAAGTCACCCAAGTATTTATCCAATCTTTTGTTATAAGAATATATTTAAATTACTCTCCTTTCTATGTTAGGTATTTCATTTCCCTCCAAAAAATGTTACCAGCATAAAGTAGATTTACCAGGTTTTATACATTTTTTTTTCTTTTTCTAGGTTTAATTTTCATTCCTTTACACATGTTCATTTGCACATACAATTTTATAGCCTAATTTTCAAACAGGAATTTCACTAGATGATATAAAAATATTGTTCTGAATATTGGTACTATCTACAATTTTATACTATTCTTATGATATAATTCTTAATAACAATAAGAATAATACCCTATGATGAAGGAATTCATAGAACATCAAGAACTTATTTGGATGGGGAGTATTTAATAGGAGATGGAATCTGAGAGTTTATTAGGAATGAATCACTACAGTGAGCAGTGGGCCTTGAGGGCAAGCTCCAAATTGGCTCCACAATGGGACTCTGGTAGGATGGCTGCTTCTCCCCTCTCCTCCCTCGGGTAGGGGTAGGGATGGGGGTAGACAGTCTGATCAATTAAGAACCTCTCTCCAAAAAGGTTCCATTGAATGAAAGAGACTTCAGAGTAATGGCTTGAGAGGAGTCAGTTCTAAGATGGAAGCAGTATGAAGCATATGTGCAAGCTTTGGAGGGCAAGTACACAGATCTTAACTCGAATATGTAACTGGCTTAAAGGAGTCTGTAGGAAAACTGAAGCAACCACAGCAAGAGCCACAGCAAGAGTTTGCACTCAGATCCCTGTAAACAGATCAAACATGCAATCAAGATGCATTAACAATAATGAGTGACTGGAATGCAAAGTTAGGAACAGAAAAGAAGGATCAGTAGTTGGAAAACATGGTCATGGTGACAGAAATAAAGCTGGAGATAGAATGACTGAATTTTGCATAATGAACTACTTATTTATTGCAAATACGTTTTATAAGAAACATAAATGCAGGTTACACACATGGATTTCATCTGATGGTATGCCTAATCAGACTGATTACATCTGTGGAAAGAACCACTGGAGAAGTTCAGCATCAGTTGTTAAAACTAGGCCAGGTGCTGATTATGGAACAGACCACCAACTACTCATATATAAGTTCAAGCTGAAGCTAAGGAAAATTAAATCAAATCCATGGAAAACAAAATATGACCTTGATTCTATCCCACCTGAATTTCAGAACCATCTCAGGAACATGATTGAGGCCTTGAACACCAATGAACTAAGACTAGATGAGTTGTGAGAGGATATCAAGAGTATCATCCAAGAAGAGTGCAAAAGACCATTACAAAGAGGAGGAAGAAAAGACCAAAATGGATGTCAGAAGAGACTCTGAGTATTGCACTAGAGCACCAAGAAGCCAAAGAACAGGAAAGAATTCAAAATATTAAAGAGCTGATCAGAAGATTTCAAAAGCAACAAGGGAAGATAAAATATTACAATGAAATGTGCAAGGAGCTGGAGTCAGAAAATCAAAAGGGCTGAACTTGCTAAATATTTCTTAAGCTCAAGGAACTAAAAAGGACAAAATCAAACCTCAAGTTGCTATACTTAAGGATGCCTTTGGCAGAATATTAAATGATCCAGGAAGTAGTAAAAGAAGATGGAAAGAGTATACAGAGTCACTGTACCGAAAAGAATTGGCAGACACAGAAGGATTTCATGAAACAACATATGAGAATGAGCCTGTGGTGATGAAGGAAGAAGTTCAAGCTGCTTTGAAAGAACTGGCAAAAAATAAGTCTCCAGGAATAGATGGTATACCAACTGACGTATTAACAGATGTTGTCCTAGATGTGCTCACCAGGTTCCGCCAAGAAGAGATCTATATCTGTTGCCATTCCAAAGTAAGGTGACCCAACAGAGTGGAAATTATAAAACAATATCATTGATATCACATGCAAACAAAATTCTGCTGAAGATTATCCAAAAACTACTGGAATAGCATATCAAGAGAGAATTAACAGAAATTCAGGTTGGCTTTAGAAGGGGTCACGGTACTAGGGATATTGTAGCTAATGTGAGATGTATCTTGGCTGAAAGCAGCGAGTACCAGAGAAATGCCTATCTGTGTTTCATTGATTGCACAATCAAAGGCATTTGACTGTATGGATCATAATAAACTGTGGCTAACTCTGAGGGGAATGGGAATCCCAGAACACCTGATCATGCTGATGTGAAACCTATACTTGGACCTGGAGGCAGTAGTCAGAACAAAGCAAGGAAACACTGCATGGTTCAAAATTGGGAAGGGTATAAGCCAATGATGTGTCCTAATTCCATACCTTTTCAACCGATATGCAGAACGGATTATCAGGGAGACTGGATTCTATAAGGAGAAGCGTGGCGTCAGGATTGGGGAAAGATTCATCAATACTCTGCACTATGCAGATGGCACAACCCTGCTTGCTGAGAGGAGGACCTGAAGCACTTGCTACAGAAGGTCAAGGACTGCAGCCTTCAATATGGAGTGAAGCTCAATATCAAGAAGACAAAAATTCTCACAACTGGGCCATTGTGATGGATGGTGAAGAGATTGAAATTGTTAACAGCTTTGGTTTTCTTGGCTCCATGGTCAACACTCTTGGCACTAGCAGCCAGGAAATGAAAAGACATAATGCAATGAGAGATGAGAAAGTCTGCTGTTAGGGACCTCTCCAAAGTACTGAAGAGCAATGGTGTCACCCTGGAGACTAAGGTACACCTGAATCAGGCCATGGTCTTTGCAGTCATTTGCTATGTATACAACAGTTGGACAATGACTGGGGAAGATAGAAGGAGAATTGATGCTTTTGAGCTGTGGTGTTGGGGAACAGTATTGAATATACCATGGCCTGCTAAGAAAACAAACAGGTTCATCCTAGAGAGGGTTAAACCAGGCTGCTCCTTGGAGGCAAAGATTCTCAAGCTTCGCCTGACATACTTTGGACATGTTGCAAGGAGGGATCAGTCTTTGGAGAAGGAAGTCATGCTAGGGAGGGTGGAGAGGAAGATCTAGAAGGTGGATTGATTCAGTGACTAGGTTAATGGGAGTAGGTATATTGGAGACGGTGAGATTGGCACAAGATGAAGCAGGGTTCAGAGCTGTTGTACATAGGGTCGCTATAAGTCACAGGTGACTTGACTGCACATAAACAACAATGAGAATAGAAACCAAGGAACAAGAGATGCAAGAGTGTACTACTCAAATCCAGTACCTCAAGCAAGTCCAGCAGCTGAGTGCTGCCCAACTGAGATCAACAATGGTAGATCCCGTGATCAACTTGGTTTTCCTAAAAATGAAAGGTGAACTGGAATAGACTACAGATAAACTGGAACAAGCCCAAAAAATGAACTGAGTGCCTAGAAATTTATGCCTGATAAATCAAGACTTCCCTGACAATTCCACTGTGAGAAAGCTGTGGTGGAACAGCCACGTACCCGTTTCCACACCAAGACTCAGATTTTTGAGCCAAAAAAAGCCACATTCTTAACTCTTCAGCTTGTATTGGTTAATGTAAAACTTACCAGATGAATCTTGTATTTCAGCTTTTTTCTCTTCCCCTTCTCCTTGCTTCCGAGGTCTGATGGCATCAGACTATTAATAAGAAGTGGCCACCCTGAGACATTCCCCTTTTAAGAAAAAAGTTTCTGTGTGAAGAAAATAGAGGAAGAAACAGAAGTCTTAAGTCTTCTTAAGATGCAGTGAAGCACTCTGTCATCAGACAGTTTGGAGGAATAAAAACCTAGACATTTTAAATTCTGAATTGAATGTATACAATTATAATAATAGCTAAAATGGAATATACATCACTCATAAGGTTAAGCATAATGATTTAGAGACATTGTATATTAGCCTTGCCAATAAGACTGTGGAATTGATGATTATTGTTGAAATTCTGGGTCAAAACTTGGATAAGCAAAACAGCCAAAAAATGAATGGTAAAGTGTCAAAACGCTTTTCCAAGGATAACCAAAAGCTTGGAAGGCAGGTGTCCCAGGGATGTATTGCACAACTTGAAGCTGGGTTGGCTTTACAGAAGAAATATAGTGAGGGACTTAAAAGCAGTCAGGATGAATTGAATGACTTTATGATCCAACTGGAAGAGGGCGTGGAGGGCATGCAGAGTACCATTCTGGTTCTTCATCAACAACTCAAGGAAATGCATCAACAGATGGCTCAATACCAACAGCAGCAGTCTCAAGCCTCCACAGGACTACAGCTTCTGAGCGGGAACTGGGAATGCCTGTAGCTGGCCTGGCTGACCGACCCAGTAAGGGGAGCTCCTTCCATCAGAGGACGTCTGGGTCTGGATTTCATAGGGATGGGAACACAGCTGAAGATGACTCTCCTCCTTCTCCAGGGAATGGGAATAAGGTCTCCATCAGCTCTGAAAAGAGAACTGGCAGAGGAGGTAGTAGTTATATAATCCAACTCAGTGAGAGGTATGAAAGCGTAGACTCTCCCACCTGCAGTGAAAACTCTCTCCCACACCACTCAAATGACACAGACTCCAAACCTGACTTTCAAGAAGAGAAGGCTATGAGCAGGAAGGGTAACTGAACTGCAGGGTCCTTCAGAATGGCTTGGACTCAAGTATGAATGTACAAGGTTCAGTTTTGTAATATTTTTAAAGCAAATTATTATACAGTGTCACTTTCTCACTAAAAGTTGGACTTGTTGATGGGGTCTTGTACTAGGTTATGTGTTAGAAAATAATTTTTCCACCATCCATCTGTGCATTTTCTTTGTAGGTAGCTGAATATTTAAGAAATTGTTTGCATAGTTGCTGAGTTTTTATAAATTGTTGTATCCTGTTAGTGCATATGATTCTGTGACTCCAATATATCTGGTACCTGTACTGACCAAACCTAAATAAAGAATTTTATTGTAACTTTAAAAAAAGAAATGATCACTACAGTTAAAACATACATCATACAAAGAATAACTAGGAATATAAAGTTGGTCCTTGAATATGTTAATGTTTACCTGGTTGCAACCCACCAAAACCAAGAAGTTTAATAAGAAATCATTTCAGTAAAAGGCTACTTTATTGTATTGAAGCTGTTAATAAGAATTTTCCTCACCAATCCAAGGATATAATGCATGAACCAATCTTGAATACTTGCCTATTTCAGGCACTATATCCCAAATTACAGATTATTAGAAAAGATAATATAGAAATTATGATAAATTGCTTTCTGGGTCATTCTGACATAACAAGATTGAGTCATATTAATACAAATACGCTGTCATATGAATCATAACTCTGGTGTCCTATGGATAGGAGTTGGCCTGCAAACCAAAATGTAGTTTGAATCCACCAGGTCTGTGGGAAAAATATTAGCAATCTCTTACCTTGTGATTTGTGGTGTTGTTACTACGTACTATCAAGTTGACTGTGCCTCATAGTGACTTTTATACACAATAACTCTGAATGCTGCCCTATCCTAATCCAATTTGTATTTTCATTTCTTGACTACAGGTGCTAAGAGTGTTGATTGTGGAATGTAGCAAGCTGAAATTATGAACAATTTCAGTATCTTCTCCATCTTTCATAGTACTACCAATTGGCTTACTGGTAAAAAATTTTTGTTTCCTTTTTCTTGGGTTTCAATCTATATTGAAGACTACAGTCCATGACTTTCTGCAGAAAATGCTTCAGGTCTTCCTCAGTTTCTGCAAGAAGGGTTGTGTCCTCTGCATAATGTAGGTTACTAATGAGTCTTCCTCTAAACCTGATGCCACATTCCTCCTCAAAAATTTCAACCTCATTGACTTTACTCACCATAATTGAATTAATAATGATTCATATTAACTCTTTTGTTTTGGGATTTTTTCCTACTAGTTTATTTATAAAATTCAAATACAAATTTGAACAAATTCCTTCAAATTCCCACATCCCTCACCCATCAAATTGTACAACCCACTGATTAATCACCCCTTCCTTCTGCACATCCACATCCCTCTTCTTCCAGCCACTCCCATCCCTCCAGGATCCTTATACTCATTCGACAATAACAGTTTTGTACAATATTTTTCCTTGTGGGACTGAGTTAGTTCACTTTGCATAATGCTCTCCAGTCACTCCTTGTTGTTGTTGTTGTTATGTGCGTCGAGTCATTTGCGACTCATAGTGACTCTGTGTACAACAGCCCTAAACCGTGCTCTATCCTGTGCCAATCTCATTGCCTCTGACACACCCGTCCCTATTACCTCAGTCACTGAATAAATCCACCTCATAGAGGGTCTTCCCCTCCTGCGCTGTCCCTCCACTCTACCCAGAATAATGTCCCTCTCTAAAGACCTGTCTCTCCTTACAACATGTCCAAAGTATGTCAGACGAAGCCCCAGAATCCTTGCCTCCAAGGAACAGCCCGGTTTAACCCTCTCTAGGATGAATCTGTTTGTTTTCTTGGCAGTCCATGGTACATTCAGTACTCTTCTCCAGTGCCACAGCTCAAAGGCGTCAATTCTCCTTCTATCTTCCCTAGTCATTGTCCAATGCTCTGATGCATAACAAGTGATTGCAAAGATCATGGCCTGTTTCAGGCACACCTTAGTCTCCAGAGAGACACCGTTGCTCTTTAGTACTTTAGAGAGGTCCCTAACCACAGACTTTCCCATTGCAATACGTTTTTTGATTTCCTGGCTACTGTTGCCAAGAGTATTGACCATGGAGCCGAGCAAACTGAAGCTGTGAACAATCTCAATCTCTTCACCATCCATCCTCATGCTACCGATTGGTCTAGTGGTGAGAATTTTTGTCTTCTGGACATTGAGCCTCAGTCCATATTGAAGGCTGCAGTCCTTGACCCTCTGCAGTAAGTGCATGAGGTCCTCCTCAGTTTCAGTCAGCAGGGTTGTGTCATCTGCATAACACAGATTGTTGATAGATTGTCCACCAATCCTAACGCCACGCTTCTCCTCATAGAGCCCAGCCTCTCGGATAATCTGCTCTGCATACATGTTGAAAAGGTATGGAGACAGGACACATCCCTGACATACACCCTTCCCAATTTTGAACCATGCAGTGTTGACCTGCTCTGTTCTGATGACTGCCTCTTGGTCCACGTATAGGTTTCGCATTAGCACAATTAAATGTTCTGGGATTCCCATTCTTCTCAGAGTCAGCCACAGTTTGTTATAATCCACATAGTCAAATGCCTTTGCATAATCAATGAAACACATGTAGACATTCTTCTGGTATTCTCTGCTTTCAGCTAAGATCCATCTAACATCAGCTACAATGTCCCTAGTACCACAACCCCTTATAAACCCAGCCTGGACTTCTGGCAGTTCTCTGCTGATGTACTGTTCCAGTCGTTTTTGGAAAATCTTTAGTAGAATCTTGCTTGCATGTGAAATCAATTCTATTGTTCTGTCCCTCCTTACTTAGGTAATAATTTACAATGTTATTGCTCCTGTGTGCTGCATAGTATTCCATTGTGTGAATGTATCATAATTTCTCAATTCATTGGTTTGTGGTTGGACATCTGGGCTGTTTCCGTGGTCTTGCCATGGTGGAATAATGCTGCTATAAACATTGGTATACAAATCTCAGTTTGTTTCTCAGTTCTCACATTCTCAGGGTATATTCCAAGTAGTGGAATAGCAGGGTCATATGGAATGTCTATGTTCAGCTTTTTGAGAATGTGCCAAACTGTCTTCCAGAATGTTTGCACCATTTTATAATCCTACCAACAATGTCTAAGAGTTCCTTTCTTGCCACATCCTCTCATTATCTATTACTTGCTGCACTGTTAAACTTTGCTACTCTTACTGGAGTGTGAGGATACTGAATCTGTTGTTGTTATCAAGTGCCATTTAGTCCACTACAGCTCATAGTTACACTCTAAACAACAGATCAAAAACTTGTTTCTGAGTCATCCTCACAATCTTTGCACTGGCCAAACCTATTTTTACTCTGGTTTTGACACTCACTGTGTCAATACATCTCCTTTTCATGACACTCTACTTTTCCCAGGATAATATCTTTTGCAAAGACTGTCATCTCCTGATAACATGCTCATAATATATAATAAGAAATTTCACTGTCCTTGCTTCTAAGGAGCACCCCATTTGCATTTCCTCCAACATTAATTTGTTTGGGAAGTTGATAAATAGAGTTAGTTTGGGTAATTACATGACCAGTTTTAATTTTCAATAAAGAAAAAGACTGGACATCAATAAAGAGCAGTATGTCATTGAGTTTTTAAGAAATGGAGAAATGGGGCCATCAAAATAAATTATTCTAAAATTATATATAGGTGAAAGAGAAAGTAAATTTTACTTCATTGGCTGGGATAATCTGTTTTTGCTATTCTTAAAAATATACAAAAAATCTTAAGGACAAGTTGTTGTCATTCTTCGCCATTTCACCATCTTCTCTTTCCAAACAGCCTCATTTCGTTAAAAATTACATCGTCGTATCTAAAATTGTTTTATTTTCTTGATGTAGTTCTGACTGAAGTCAGAGGCCTCCCACTGAATTTTTTAGCTCTATGAGTCTGTAAATTATCTTTCATTCTTTAGTCATTGCAAACAAAACATCCTGACAGTCTATACTTTCCTTCATTTAATATCAACTAAATCCTCACATAAGAATAATTATATTAATTAGTAAAAAATAAGTATTACATGTGTTATCAAAATTATTTTATTGCTTAGAATTATTTGTTCAAAGATAAACATTCTCCAGTGCAATGGGTGACTGGTAATACTTGCTTCAAAATTTTTTGGGTCATTAGCAGCCACCACATCATCAGTAGCCATTGATGGCCATTAACTAGGTACTTTGTGAGGATGACTGTTGGTTAGCTGGACCATGTGGGACCCCTTGAGCTCAAGCAAAAGGGAGCTGGAACTCGAATGAGTCAGCAGAACCAGTTTGTGAAGGGAAAACCAAAGCTTCCTGGTTTTCCTTTCAAGTCTCTGAGAATCCCCCGCCCCCATGTGTGTTTCTGCAAATGCGTGCCCTGCATCTCCATGAACCAACTTGTGTCTCCTCATGTCCAGTCAATTAAATTACTTTAGCCTGGAGCACCTTGGACTGGCCTACCTGTAGTCGTCTGACAGAAGGGGCTGCTAAATCACAGGCCTGTTCTCTCCTGAAATAAAGTAAGTCTTTCCTTGAGTCAGAAGTTCAGACAAAAACCAAGGCAGGGAAGCTTTCTCACCCTCCTCTGGAGCAGTAACAGCAGATTAAGAACCTACTATTGTCTCAAGTGTGAAAAACTCTATCACAGCAACGTCAAATAAGAAGCAAGCTATGTAACATTTTACACAAGCCCATTACAAAAGAAGAAATTGAAAAGGTAATAAAACAACTTATAGCCAAAAAAAGCCCTGGACCAGGTGGTTTTATAAGTGAATTTAATCGAACAGTCAGAGATGGACTGTCACCAATTCTACGTAAAGTATTTCAGAACATAGAAAAAGATGGAATTCTCCCAGACTCATTCTATGAAGCAAACTTATTTGTGATACGAGAGCCAGGTAAAGACACCACCAAGATAGAAAACTATAGGCCAATATCTCTCTTGAACATAGATACAAAAATCCTGAATAAAATTCGGCCAATAGAATCAAATAATGCATAAAAAATAATTCACCATGACCAAGTGGGATTCATAAAAGGTATGCAAGGATGGTTGAACATAAGAAAAATTCAGTGTAATTTATCACATTAACAAAGAAATAAAAACACAAGAACCCCAGTATCCTATCAATTGACGCAGAATAGGCCTTTGACAAAATCTAACACCCTTTCCTAATCCAAACACTCAAAAAAATAGGAATATAGGGGAATTCCTCAACATAGTAAAAAGTATATATGCAAACCCAAGAGCCAACATTGTTCTTATTGGAAAGAGATTAATGACATTCCCTTTGAGAACAGGAACTGGGCAAGGATACCCACTATTTTCTCTTCTGTTCAACAGCATATTAGAAGTTTCAGTGGTAGCAATAAGACAAGATAAGGAAATGAGAGGTATCCAAATTGGCAAAGAGGAGGTAAAATTATCTTTATATGCAGATGATATGATAGTATACTTAGAAAACCCTGAAGACTCAATAAAAAAAAAATGCTGGACATAGTTGACCAATGCAGCAGAGTGGCAGGGTCAAGATCAACATATAAGAATCAATTTGGATTTCCCTACAGTGAAAAAGAGAATACAGAACAGGAACTAATAAAGAATATACTCATCAAAATAGCTAATCATAAGATTAACTATTAGGGAGTAAATTTAACCATAAACACAAAGGACCTATTCAAAGATAATTATAAAACATTACTACAACAAACAAAAAAAGATCTAGAAAAATGGAATAATATCCCTTGCTCTCCTTTTTTAGTGTTATTTAATAACTTTTATTTTCTTATGAAACACAGAAAAGGGTAGAGAGTTTCCTCAAAGTCAAATGGCATAAAGTTAAAATTTATATAATTTTCTATTATCTTAATTTTTTCCATTTTATTTCATATTGGTTTGCTTACAAAGATTATATACACTGTGTTTCATACTATCCTTCAGTTACATTGTGTTTCATTCAATTATTTCCACTTATTAGGTTTATAAAATTAAATATCTTTCCACATCTCCACCAGATCTTTTCCAAAAACCATGTTATAAAACTCAAAGGATGCCTTTACACATGACCTGATGGGATACATAGGTATCTGATTGACGACACCTGTGGAAGGAAGGTTGGAGAAACTCAATATCAGCTGTCAAAAGTAGGCCGGAGTAGACTGTGGGTCAGCCCATCAATTAACTCATGTACTACTTCCAACTGTGGCTGAAAAATTAAAACAAGTCCATAGAGCCAAAATATGATCTTTAATCTATTCCAAATGAATTTCAAAATCATTTTAAGAATAACTATGAAGCACTGAACACCGCTAACCAAAGACCAGATGAGTTGTGGGATAATATTAAGGATATCATTCATGAAAAGAACAAAAGGATATTGCAAATACAATGGGTAAAGAAAAAAAAAAACCAAATGGATGTTAGAAGAGACCCTTTTTTTCTCTCTTCGGAGGGGGAAGCGAGCTGGTGGGGAGGGGTGGG
>NW_006399886.1:7991271-8003648 GCF_000299155.1 Elephantulus edwardii
TTTTCCTCAGCTTCAGCTTGAACTTGCATATGAGTAATTGGTGGTCTGTTCCACAATCAGCCCCCGGCCTAGTTTTCACAGCTGATATTGAGCTTCTGTAGCAGTTCCTTCCACAATTGTAGTCGATCTGATTTCTATGCATACCATCAGGTGAAGTCCATGTGTATATCCTGTGTTTGTGTCTTATAAAATGTATTTGCAATGAATAAGTCGTTGATTTTACAAAATTCAATCATTATATCTCCAGCTTCATTCCTGTCACCAAGCCCATGTTTTCCGACTACTGATTCTTCTTCACTGTTCCCAACTTTTGCATTCCAGTGACCCTTAAAAAATAAAAAATTTAAAACAAAAATTTAATTAGAGCCTCGAGAAGCCAAAACAATTGGTAAATATGCTGAAGTAAAAGAGCTGAAGACAAGATTTTAAAGTGTAGCTTGAGAACAAAAAGCAAAGTATTATAACGGAATGCGTAGAGAGCTGGAATTGGAAAATAAAAGGGGTAGAACTTGCTCTGAATTTCTCAAGCTGAGAGACCTGAAAAACAAATTTAAGCTTTGAGTCATAGTATTAAAAGATGTTGTGGGCAATACATTGAATGAGCCAAGAAGCATCAAAAGAAGATGGAGTTAAAATACAGAGCAATGGTACCAAAAAGCATTGATTGACACTAAAAATTTTAGGATGTACTATATGAGTAGAAGCCCACAGTAATGAATGAGGAAGCAATGAACTCATTGACAAACTATAAGGCCCCAGAAATTGATGTGATACCAATTTACTTATTTCAACTAACAGATACTCTGATGTGCTCGCCAATCTATGGTAGGTAATATGGAGGGTTGCATTGTAACTCCCTGGCCTTGTTTTTTGAGTTAGTCATTTTTCTACATAAAGAGAAGGATTAAAGTTTCCACGGTAGGAAAATTTTCAAACTCAGAAGCTTTTACCATATTGGCTATCCAAATTGAGGTTTAAAAAACAACCACAACAAAAAAAAACCCAAACAAAAAGACCAACTAGAATTCAACTGATTGTTTACTTTAAAGAAAGATCTCTTTGATTATATTAAATCAATGGTACTAGTAAAAAATAGAATATTGATATTATGTTATTGTTGTTAAGTCCCGTTTAGTCAACTATCATTGATAGTGACCCTATGAACAACATATTTGCCCTATCCTGCTCTATCCTCACAATTTCCAATATCCTTAAATAAATTGTTACAGTTAATGTGTGAATTCATCTTGCTGATGGTCTCACTCACTTATTTGACACTCCATCTTTGCAGCATGATGTCTGTTTTCCAAGGTTTGGTCCTTCCTGACAATATGGCCGAAGTACGTAAGATAAAGTTCCACCACCCCTGTCTCTCAGGAGCACTCTGGTTTGATGTTGTTATTTTCCATCAAGTCAGCGCCACACTCATAAAGACCCCAGGGACTATGGAATTCAGTGCTGCCAAGTTTGGGGCCATTTTCACAATCATTTACCTAACTTTCTGAAGCAGATCTTCACATCTTCTCCTCGGTCAATCTCAGTATTAAAACCCTGCTCAGACACAGCTTCAACTGAAAAACATGGTGACTGTGTATGAGTTGTATTGGATCTGCACCAATAGTTTACAAAGCAATATTATTAAAAGCAATAGAAAACAAACAACAAGAAAAACAAGCTTAATGCCACAGAGCCAATCCCAATTTGTGGAGACCCTCCAGTGTTGAAGACTGTAAATCTTGAAGGAAAAAGACTGCTCTTTTCTAAAAACAAGTGTTGGATGCACAGACTATTTGGTTAGTAGCCCAACGCATAATGTAGTATTTACCAGAGCTTATAAAAAGTCGTAGAAAAATGTAAGCAAATCTTAGTGATGATACTTTATAGATATTTAATATACATAAGTAATTTCAGAGATGGCAAAAAATTTGGACCACAAAGAGAAGCCCAGCAAGAACTGAGTGATGAAGTTCTGTTAATAGGCTTGTATTCAGAAAGCACAGCAGATATTTTACGTTTATACTCAATAGAAAGACAACATGAAAGAAACAAATGGTTTATAATATTTTGCTTAATTATGAAAGTTGATGAGAAGGGCTGAAACTCCAGATAATAGTGGAATAAATTAAAGTTTAAAACTTTGGGTTCTGGGGAGCTGTAGTGGCCTAGTGGCAAGAAGCTGCACTGCAATCTCAGAGGTGTGCAGTTTAAATCCACCACATGCTCTGCTGGAGAAGGAGGGGCAATCTCCTCCTGTGCCAGTCAGATCTGATTTGATGGTACACACATAAAAATAATAAAATACAATTTAAAAAAACACAACAACAACAACTTTGGGTTCATGACTGGCCATTAGGAGGTGGTAATCTTGAAAACTATATGTAAAATATTATAAAAATTATGTGTCATAAGTTAGGGAAAGCTATTAAAAATGTCAGTAGATTTCAAGGGGACATGACTCCAAGAAAAGTCCACTACACATAATAAACACAACGGAATTACGCTATTGAGAACAATTTTCAGAAGGTGACAAAAGTTGCTAAGTCCTGCATTAATCCTTCAATTATATTTTACCACTAAAAGTTATGTTATGGTACAAATGGAAAAAAAGCAACATTACTAAGTGCTTACATTTGCTGCCCTACTTTATAAAAGATCATAAGCATTTCAATGAGTGCATAAGTAAAAGTAAATTATTTAACTAAATTGTGTTGGGAAATAGCAAGGAAAAAAAGAACATAATTATGCTTTGTTTAATGTATTCTCCAAGGTAAAGCACAGTAATTTGTTTCACTACTTGTAATACATAAGGGTGTTTCTAATAGGTTTTCTTCCAAATATTTACCTGTCAATCACCAACTCATTAATGTTAGTTATTCATATTTGACTTGGAAGCTGAAGCTTTAATTTTTAATACAATGTAAAGTGCCATTTAGCCAATATTTGTACATATAAAAATATACAGCAGTCCTTACTGTACACAGTAGCATAAGACCATTAAACTCTGTAAGCTGAAGCCATGCTAAGCACATAAAGTGAACTTTTTAAACAATGGAAAATATTGAAATGGTTCTTTGGCATTTAACAATGTTTATCTAAACACTCAAAAGAGTAGTGTGAGCAGCTAGTTGCTTCTGAGTCCCCAGTAAAGGGCACACACACACACATACACACACACACACACACACACACAAGGCAAAAGCTAAACAAACCAACCACCAGAAGAACCTAGAGGGCAACAGAATTATGTCAAACCTCTGGCAACAGTCAATGGATTTTTTTTCAACTAGCCTAATAGCATGTTGTTATTATTGTTATGTGGCACTGAGTTGAATAAAACTCATAGAGACTTTATGAACAACAGATCTGCACCCTGTCCTATCCTGTTTCATCCTCACCGTCTCTGACATACTCAAGCCCATTGCAGCAGTCAGTTTGTCAATTGACCTGGTTAAGGGTCTTCCTCTTTTCATGTACTTTCCATCTTCCCAAGTATGATATTCTCCAAAGAATAGACTTTCCTAACATGTCTAAAGTATGAGAGACAAAGTTTGTCAAATTTTTCTCCAAGGAGCATTCTGGCTGTACTTTCCCCAAGATATATCTATTTCTCCTTTTGGCAGTCCATGACTTACTCAGTCACTCTTCTTCCACACCACAATGCAAAGGCATCAGTTCCTCTTCTGTCATCATTATTCATTGTCCAGCTCTTAGATGCATAACCAGTGATGAAACAGACATGGCTCGATAAGAGACAACTTAGACTTCAAAGTCACATAATTGTCAGTAATTTGGAGAAGTCCCTGCAGATTTTCCCAAAGCAATACATCTCCTAAACTCCTGACAGCTAGTACCAAATATGTTGACTGTAAATCCAAGTAAAATTATATCATTAACAGTTTCAATCTTTTCTCTATCTGTCATGATGTTGCTTATTAGTCCAATGGTAAGAATTTTTGTTTCAATTGACATATTTCAACAAACAATTGTTGCTCTGAACATGCTCACCTGGTTGTGCCAAGAAATCAGGAGGACAACTTACTGAAGAGATTCCTATTTATTCCCATTCAAAAAAAGTGACCTGATCTGACAGGGTGTGGAAATTATTGAACAAGATGACTAATATAATTCGCAAGCAAATCCTGCTGAAGATTATCCATCAATAGACAACTGCCAGAAGTACAAGTTGAGTTTAGAAGATGTCTTGGCACTAGAGACAGTATAGCTAATGTCAGATGAATCTTGGTAGAAAGTAAAGTATAACAGAGGAATGTCTATCTGTGTTTCATTGACTATGCAAAGGCATTTGACTGTGTGGATCACAACAAACTGTGACTAAACTTGAAGAGAATCGGAATCCCAGAACACTTTCTTGTGCACAGTGGAAACTTATACTCGGTCCAGGAAGCAGTCTTCAGAACAGAGCGGGGAAACACTGCATGGTTCAAAATCAAGAAAGGAGTGTGTGTCAGGGGTGCATCCTGTTTCTATTATCTTTTCATGCAGAACAGATCATTCGGGAAGCAGAGCTTTATGAGGAGAAAATATGGCATCATGATTGGAGGAATACTCATCAAGCTTGATTATGTTGATGACACAACCTTGCATGCTGAAACTGAGGAACACCTGAAGCACTTGCTACAGAAGGTTAAGATCTGTGTTCTTCAATGTGGATTGAAATTAAACAACAAGAAGACAAAGATTCTCACCACTGGACCCACTGGCAGCACCATGATACAGTGAGAAGAGATTGAGGTTGTTAACAATTACAGTTTGCCTGGCTCCAGAATCAACACTCTTAACGCCAGCAGTCAGGAAATCAAAAGACAAATTTCATTAGAAAAATCTGCTGTCAGGTACTTCCCCAGAGTATGGAGAAACAATGATGTCAGTCTAGAGACTAAGGTGTGTATGATCCAGTCCACGGTTTCCGCAGTTACTTGCTATGCATCAGAGAGCTGGCCAATAACTAAAGATGACAGAAGAAGAATTGATTCCTCTGAGTTGTGATGCTGGAGAGGGTCTTGAGCATACATACCATGGACCACCAAGAAAAAAAAATAGGTCTGCCTTGGAGAGGGTGAAACAAAGTCTCTCCTTGGAGGCTAGGATTTTGAAGCTCCATCTCACAGACCTTGAGCCTGTGGCCAGGAGGTACAAATCGTTGGAGAAGGACATCATGCTTGGAAGGTATGAGGGACAGTGTAGGAGAGGAAGACACTGGATGAGATGGACTGACACTAACTGGGGCAATGAGGTTGATACACTAACCGGGGCAATAAGGTTAGGTGTGTTGAGTCAGTGAGACTGGCTGAGGACAAGGCAGGCTTCAGAACTGTTGTATGTAGCGTTGCTATGAGTCCCAGGTGACTCAACAGGACATAATAATAACAACTATGTTGATAAACAAACCATATTTAAGGCTGTATTCTTTGATCTTCTGTAACTAGTGTTCCAAGTCCTATCTTCAACAAGCAAAGTATCATCTGCATAATGCAGGTTATTGATGAGTCTTCTGATCCTGATACCACATTCGTCTTCATGGAGTCCAGATTCTCATATTATTTGCTTAGTATATAGATTAAATAGGTATGGAGAAAGAAAGCAATGCTGAGCCACATCTTTTCTGATTTTAAACAATGCAGTATTCCATTCCTCTGTTTGGACAACAGCTTCTTGATCTAGCTACAGGATGTATATGAGCACAATTAACTGTTCTGGGATTTCCATTTGTGTAGTCATTAAAACATAAATAAACAATAAGCATAAATTAACAATAAGTCAAATAAAATAAGACAGTGGAGAAGCTTTTGTTTTCTAATCAACTATGCTTCTATGTGGTGTGAGGGTATTATTTCTAAAATGGCTTTTCTAGTCATCAATTTTGACTCAGCCCATAGATATACAGGATCAGACAAATAGGTTGTGTTGGTCTTATCATTAAATTGATCAGATTCAGTAGCAGAATTTGAGAATTACACCACTAACAAAGAAGCAGAAAATGCAGTTCTTGTTCTTCAAGGCCATACGTTCCTGCACCACCCACTGGGGCTTACTGGAAGAGTAACAGCAGCCTCAGCAGTGAGTGAGCCTGTGACTCGATGTGAGAGAACTGACTTTAGGAATGCTGCTTCAGAAAGCTAGATCCAGAGGCCTTCACCCAAGCATTCTGGAGGAGTGAGCAAAGATGCCTTAACATTTAAGACTAAGAAAACTTTTATAACACTGACATAAGCCAAGAAGCTGAAGGTCAAAGCGACTGAAATCAACTTGAGAAGCTATCTAAACAGAGGGATCGGATCCTGCTGCCAACTTGAATGTTGTTTTTGTTATGTGCAATCAAGTCTACTGCAACTCATAGTGTGCCTATGTACAAAAACCCTGAACAGTCTCACTGACTCTGACATACCTACTCTGCACGTAACAATCTCACTGACTCTAACATATCTACACCCATTGCCCTCGTTACTGTATCAATCCATCTCATCCACGGTCAATCTCTCCTGCCCTGTGCCTCTACCGTCCCATGCATAATGTCCTTCTTCAAGGATCAGTCCCTTCTGGCCACATGTCCAAAGTACATGAGATGGAGCTTCAAAATCCTAGAATCCAAGAAGAAACTTGGTTTCACCCTCTCCATGACAGACCTAACTAATTGCTAGTATGGTTCTGTGTAGTCCACATAGCTCTTGCAATAGATTTCTGACCCAGTAGAGCAGTAAGACTGGTATTGTAATTAGAAAGGACTTATTGTAATTAGTAGAAAGGAATAGAAACAAGTGTCAGATAACAGGTGTAAAAGGAGCAAGGACAATTGAGAGACTACTGAGTCTGAATTGTACTAACTCCACAAAGGAGAACTGTCCCCATCAACAACACCCACAGCCCTTGGGCCTGTCTTTCATTGTTTTTGTTCAGACATTCCTCTAGGTTGTATAGCCCTGGTGTACAAGTTGCCATACAGCGGTCACTGTGACTCTGATGTGTCAAATACATTAATGGTTGGTTACCCAATACAGACAGAGAGTGGAGTGGAGCTTCCCAATTAAAAACCCTGTGAACCTAGAGAGAGGATGAAAGGCACCCAAGCATTGAAGACTCTTCTTCACAGGGTGGCTGTGAGTTGCCTGAGACTCGATGACACTTAACAACAACAACAACAACAACAATGTGAGACATAGTCTCTCTTCGTCCTACACACGCTTTCATCAATTTCAAAGTAAATCTTACTAGTACCTGGGTCCAAAATTCATTATTATAACCATACAGATTCCATAGAACCATATTCACAATTATGCAGTTTGATTATGAGGTTTTAGAGAAGTTAACAGGATATAAATCAAAATAACAACAAGTGCATAGTATACAATCAATAACCATATAATTTCTCAGGTCAGAAAATCTTAACAGGCTATACAGGTTGGCAACAATGTAGAATAACCATGCAATTCCTCAGTCCTCCAGCAAGCTTGGGTGAAGACATTGGCTCTGCTTTCATGGCAGAGCAATCCCAAGTGAAGTATATCCAAACAACGTGCAGCAGTCCCAAATTATACCACTATCACCAATATCACTGTACTTCTTAACCTAGACAACTACTCAGACTCAGTAAACGTCTTCATCAACAATATATCACATCTTGTTCCTACGTTAGTCTGTAGGATACAATCCCTGAGTCCAGACCATTTTCATCCTCCAGCAAGCTTGGGCTAAGTCCACAGGTCATGCTGTTTTTCTTGCGTTGGTCTGTCCTGGTGATAACACTCCTTTCTGCTGCAGAATCAGCTCAACTAATACTAAAACTAACAATCCCCTGTGGATAGACTAATATGCCGTATTTTCATGAGGAAGAAAAGGCAAATGCTACTGTTGATGTGGGCCAATGTACTTCCAGGACAGGCAAAGTTGAGACAGCTGTATCAGATTAAAGACAATGGTATGGAGAAGATAAATATTTAACAACAGACCAACTACATGACAGTGGGGATATTAATGACCTCATGGGAACTGGTTTTATGTTGTTGATGTTGGTGATAGAGGAAATTCCCCCTGTGGAGTTGGCAGAAGTCAGACTTTTCATGCTGCCTACACTCTTTTACACCTACCTAGCTCTGAATATCTCCTTAAAAGATTGGTGACCTGAATTGCTAAAAATGAGCCTTTAGATGGAACAGAGCAGACTCAGTGTAATTTAGTGAGTGTGTCTCTGTTTGAAACTGAAGTTTACTTTTGTAGGTGGAGTCAGGGGCTCACCTAGGTCTGATTTTTTTCCCCCCAGATCATGTTAAGACTGAAAGCAAACAGGAAATGATTAAACTCTCTTTAACTATCTGGGGCTTTCAACTCACACCACATTTCATCAAGTCAGAAATGATCCGCAGCTGCCTCTAAATTGTCTATAATGCCAAGGCTGTCAATTGCACAAAGCATTACTCATCTTTCTTTTGGTAAACGAAAGCCATTGACAGATTCAAAATACCAGGGAGACACCACCTTTGGGTTAGCAGCACAACTCCTTAAAGATTAGAGCTCCTTATTAGGAGCCAAAAAGAAAAAGTACAATTACAGAATACAAAAGGTGCCAAAGAACTGCAAAGGCCGGGACAGAGATTCTTTCAGGACCCGGGGCTCTTAAAAATAGTGTACAGATCAGAAGACTGAGAACGTCATACATGCAGATACTGGAAAACTTTATTTCATGAGACTGCTATCTCTGAGGGATCTCTGGTGGCCTAGCCAGCAAACAACTGGTTGTAATTCATCAGCAGCTCTGCTTGAGAAGGATGAGCTATCTTAAAGAAAGGGTGAAAGTAGCTCATTCCCTTGTGGATAGACTAACAAATCTTGTTCGCATTTTCCTGTCCATCTATATGGTAAAGTCAAAGTCAAATGGCTAGAGAAGTAATTCTGAAAATTAAACCCTTAATACCGCAGACCGCCACCTGTATTTTATAGCCATTAAGTTTCATATTTGAATAATTAATTTTCCCCTTATAACTTTATTTGTGAAAATGTGTAAGCCACCAACTTTGTGTCTCATTATATAGTCTCCCAATTTTAGACAACTAATTTTTTATTTGCATGTTCCTATCAAACCAGTGCTCTGAAGAAAACAAGTATGTTTCTTTCTCTAAAAAATCTTCTGTTCCATATAGAATGTTTGCATCTGCATCCATAAGTAAAGTCCAGTCAAGGAAAAGCAATCAAGAGTACAAACAATCAGCACTAATTCACAACATGGAACATCTTGGGTTCTGGTCGATTCACCTCCAGCCATCTCCAGTGTCTAGGTTCAAATGGGCATCAGCTGAGAATTTAGAATTCCACATTTCTTCCTGTGTTTTAGACTGTCTAGCCCCTTCACTCAGCCTTAGCCTCTACACAGGACCAAGTAGAAAAACCAGGGGTCACCATGACTCCCTACTCCTTAAGCCAACAACCTTTTTTGCACTTATTCATACATCTGTGCATGCTAGGTCAACAGTATTGATGGAACATGCTCAAGTTCAGCCTGTCTCTTTATTGCTGTTTATCTCCCAATTCCACTTCAGTGGATCCAGGTGATTGATCCCCATGATGAACATACTCACCAGTTCACTTTAACTTCAAATCTTTGAAAGGCATTCTGATTGATGGTTACCAACCTTACCCTGCCTCAGAAGGCAAACTTCTTGTTACAGTTTTTAAAAGGCAAAGTCTTTTTTGTTTTCTCTTTCATCCAAGTATGAATCTCTTCAATCAAAAGTTCAAGGAAAGTCTATAAATACATTCAAATGCAATTCTCTTCAGAGTATTGCGTGGGGCTTAATGCTCCCCTAGGCTAAGCCCCATGCCCTCTACCAAATTTTACTATTTTCAACAAACATTTTTCACGACAAATTTCCCCTTATAGTATATCCAATTATGGCCCCAAGTCAGAATCGCGTGCTTTCAAGATCTACAATATCTAGTATTCATTCTTATCATATATCTTAATATTAAAAGAATAAAATGTTTAATCACTTATGCAATATATCTTAATATTACTATATGAATAAAACAGAATATTCATAATGTTATATCAACAAAAATCTTAGCATATTTACCTTTCAAGTAATTCCCAGCTTTGACTCAATTCTTCATCCTTATCTCATTCATATGCATGTGGCCTGGGCTTCAGCCCCTGTCTCAGGCCAAAAGCTTAATTTCCATCCTTCCACCCCCCATTTTAGTAGCAACAAACAGACATTTTAACTATTTTTTTCCAAGCTTTAATTTTTATGCTTACAAAATTCCATATTTCCATTAGTCTGGAACCATTATAACAAATTTCACTTCTGATACCAATTGTTTAAAGAGCAAGCGCCACCTGGAGACAGCCATATCTGGCCTTTACCAACTTCACAAAAGGCAGCTGCACCCATTAACAATACAAAACCAATTTGCAAGAAGTCAGACATATCCACCATGTTATTGTACATCTTTCTAACCCTCTCAACACCAATATTACTGCTTTATTTGGTTACAAATCCAATGTGATAATTAATAAACCACAGAAAACCATATTAGGAAAGTGAAATGATTGTAATGTAGGTTAGTAGTGGAACATAGTTGAGACAACTGAAATGTGCTCACAGACACTCAAGTCTTGAGCCTTGTGGCTTTAGGCCAATGTTACAAAAGCTCTCAGACCTGCCAATTATGGCTCTTCTCCCGTCTTCCCACCAGTGTCCAATAAACTTACACCAGGCTTCTAGTTCTGCTTCCATGGGGTAGTAGTTCCAAGGACTGCTCTATCTCACGCCAGTCCTCTGGTTCTCTACTTAGGCTGCTACTGCTGCTGTATCCATACATCTAGTCTGGCTGGCACAAGATTCACTGGCCAAAAAAAGACTTGCTGTGTTCTTTGCTGCATCTTTGCTAGTGGTGAGGTTTCTTCTATTCTGCTGCAGAAGTCACTCAATTTAATGGTGAGACTAGTCAATCTCCTTGTGGACTGATGAAACTAGCAATCCTGTTGTGGGTCCATATTGGTATTAGTTAACACCTTGTTCACATATTTCTGTCTATCCATATAACAAAGCCAAAGTTAAATGGCTAGGGAAGTAATTTTGAACAATTGACCCTTAACATCACAATCAGAAAAGACTGAAACTTTCTCTAGAACATAAAAATGGTAAAGAGGAATTTAAGCATGAAGAAACTAGAAAGTTAAACTTAAGATAAAAAAAGGAACATTGAGATATAGCATAAAATATATTAGTGCATATGAAAAAACAAGAAGTTAGAAATTCAAAAGGAAGATGCATACATGGTCTTTCCTAAGGTGAAGGAATTGAAAAAAAAATTCAGCCTCAGAATATAATATTGAAGGAGTCCATGGGTTAAATACTAAATGGCTTGGAAAGATG
This sequence comes from Elephantulus edwardii, assembly GCF_000299155.1. NCBI lineage: Eukaryota > Metazoa > Chordata > Mammalia > Macroscelidea > Macroscelididae > Elephantulus > Elephantulus edwardii. The sequence goes on from NW_006399886.1 coordinate 8,002,659, forward strand.
GAAATAAACCATAACTATGATATAAAAAATAGTTGATTGATATTTCCAGAGGCAACCTATGATAAACTACCAATTACAGTGAAGAATGGAACTTCAATAAAGGAAGAAATCTAAGCTACCCTGAAGGTACCGACGAGAAACAAAGCTCCAGGAATTGACAAAACAGCAAATAAGATGTATTAGAGGGGAAAAAAACCACAAAACACAACAAACAAACCACAACACAATGCAGAAGGTGCTTATTCATCTATGCCAAGATTTTTGAGAGAGTTGTCTGGCCACTTAACTGGGATAGATTTCTATTTGTCTTTATTCCAACAAAATGTGCAAGTTATTGAATAATTTCATTAATAACAAAAGTAAAAGTAAAATCTTGCCTTATATATATATATATTTTTTTTTTTAAGTGGTAATACATAACAATGAAATTCAAGCCTGATTCTGAATGCAAGGAATGAAACATATTGTTATTGAAGTCGTGGATCACAACAAATCAATGATGTCATTGCTAAGAAAGGGAATATCAGAATATTTATTCTGTGTGCAATTGATATGTAGACAAAAAGGCAGTTTTTCTTAGCAGAAAAATGGAATACTGAATAGTTTAACTGAGGAAAAGTGTGTGCTCTTTCACCGTAAACACCCAGTCTCTGTGTTCAGCAAATAATCTCAGAAGCCGGACAATATGAAGACGAACAAAACAGCAGGATTGGATAAAGACTCATTAAATGCCTGCAATACTCAGATAACACAATTTTGCTTCCTGAAAATGAAGACAACTTCAAGAATTTACTAAAGAAGATTAAAAACTGTATCTTTCAATATGAGTTACATCTCAATACAAAAGCAAAATAAAATTCCAACAACTGAACCAATAAACAAAATCCTGATAACCATAGAAAAGACTGAAATTGTCAAATAAGACACTTTAAAATAGCAGTCAAGAAATCACAAATGGACAAATACTACATAGTGCCACTGTTGTAAAAC
>NW_006399886.1:8006063-8007246 GCF_000299155.1 Elephantulus edwardii
CAGTTGAGGGTATGTCCCTCAGTCAGCACCTCGTCTGCTGATACTGAGCTTCTACAATGATTCTTTCCACAGATGTACTCAATACAATTCCTGTGCAGACTATCAGTTGCTTTCCATGTGTAAAAGTGTCTTTTGTGTTGTGTTTTTTAAAAAAAAAACTTTTTTCTATGAATAAATCATTGAGTGCACAAAATTCAATCAATTGTTCTCCAGCCTCATTTCTATCACCAAGTCTGTGCCTTCCAACTACCATTCCTACATCCTGTTTTCTTGACTACTGCTTTCCATGAATGTTACTTGTGTATCAGGTAAAGTAGAATTATTAAAACATTAATATTATTTATGCTCATTATGCTGTCACTTATTGGACCACTTACGAGAGTTTGTTTTATATGTGTTGAGGTGTAATCTATACTGAAGTCTTTGGTCTTCGTCAACATTTATTTCATTAATGACTGAAAGCAAACTCTTCTTTGCTTTCAGCAAGCAAAACTATTTCCTGTTCATATCACAGGTTGTTGATGAGACTTGAATACTGAAAACATTCTTCTTCATATAATCCAACTTCTGTGACTTTTTTTAAGGACACAACCATGACTCATACTGTTCTTGATTTCAGCTCTGCTTTTTTCTGGTTCTATTCAACAACTGTATATTGACCATTTTTTTTTTCTTTTAATATGATCTGTTCCATTCAATGTTTAGTTACATATGCCTTTACTATTTCAAATCAGGGATTGAATTTTTTCCCCTCAGGTCTTAATTAATTACTGATGGTAATAAATGATGGTTGTCACTGTCAAATACAATTTGGCTGTTAGACAAAAACTAAAATGCATTACCATATGTTGTTGTTGTTGTTATGTGCCGTCGAGTCACTTGCGACTCATAGCAACCCTATGGACAATAGTCCTAAACTCTGCTCTGTCCTGTGCCAATCACACCGCCTCCAATACACCCATCCTGATTAACCCAGTTACTGAATAAATCCATCTCATAGAGGACCTTCCCTTCCTGTGCTGTCCCTTCACCCTACCAAGCATGATGTCCCTCTTTATAACATGTCCAAAGTATGTTAGATGGGGCCTCAGAATTCTTGCTTCCAAGGAGTCGCCCAGTTTAACCCTCTCCAGGATGAATCTGTTTTCCTAGCAGTCCATATACCCTCAATACTCTTCTCCAG
>NW_006399886.1:8007591-8026010 GCF_000299155.1 Elephantulus edwardii
GAAACTTGTCAACAACTTCATTTTACTTTGATCTACAGTCAATACACTTGACACTAGCAGTCAGGAAATCAAGAGACATATACTGGAAGCATGTTGCTAGAAGGGGCTATTCCTTTGAGAGGAACATCATACCATAAAAGGCAGAGAGTTGGTGAAGGAGAGGAAGGCCTTCAACCAGGTGGATTGACACAGTGATAGCCTCAATGGGTCTAAAGTGTCAGGAATTGTGAACATGTCACAGGATACAACAGGGTTCAGATCTATTGTTCATAGGCTCATTACGGGTAATACTCGACTCGATGGCATCTAAGGAAAACAACTGTCTTGTATATGTTACAATTTTGATTATTGTGGCAAGATTACTTAGAATGACCCTACAAATAATATATCTAAATATTACCCTCTCTTGTGCAATTATCAAATGTCTACTATATTCAAGTCTTTCGTTGCAGTCATTATGTCAATTCATTTCATTGAAAGTCTTTCTCTCTTTCTCTCATTTTCAGCCTTTTCAAGCATGATGTCACCTGACAATATATCTAAAGTACGTGAGACAAAATTTTGCCATACTTAAAAAAAAAATTCTCCAAAACCATACTTGCCTTAAAGCAGCACTTCATTGCACTACCTCCAAGACAGAATTATTTGTTCTTTTGGAAATTTATGGTGTATTTAATACTCTTACCCAATACCGGAATTCAAAGTCGTTCTCTTATTCAGTCTTTCTGTTGTTCAGTGTCTTACTTTCACACATATATGAAGTGTTTGAAAATTCCATGGCTTAAGCCAGGTGTATATTACTCTTTAAATTTCTATTTTTGTCCTTGAACACTTTAAAAAGGTCCTTTGCAGTGGATTTGACAAGTGAAATACATCTTTTGATTTGAGTTAGTGATGAGAAGTTTTACTTCCAACTCAAGGGCAGGCAGTTTGAATCTACCAGCTACTTCAAGGAAGAGAGAGAGACATTCTCCTCCCATATGATTTACTGTCTTTGAAAACTCACTGGAGGGTTTCAACTCAATGGTAAGCAACAACTCTCACAGGCATTGATTATGAATATAAAAAAAAACGTTGACAATGTCAATCTTTTCTCCAACAATCATGATTTTGTCTATTAATCCAATTCTGAGGATATTTTTAATGCCCTTGATGGTGAGATACAATTTATTTTTAAGTCTATGATCTTCATAAAGTGCTTCAAATCTGCATTTTTTCCCAATAAAGTTTGTCTCACCTACATAATGTAGGCTGTTAATGAGTCTTCTTCCAATCCTGGTAGTGCAATCATTTTTATGAAATTCACATTCTCAAATTATTTTTTAACATTCATATAGAGTAGATATGATAACAGTTTTTTTCCCCGACTATAAGCACTGCATTATCCCATGTTTGAATAGACTTTTGATCTAGGTATAAGGTTTTTGTTGTTGTTGTTGTTGTTGAGCTGTTTTGTTATTTTGTGGGGGTTTGTTTTTGTTTTGTTTTTTCTTGTATATCATTGAATTGAATCCCAATGGCACAGGAAGATATTGTCCCTCCTTTGCCATCAGAACATCTGGTGGACTTGAATCACATGCCTTTGGGATTGCAGTGAAGTAAGAAGGTACAAGTTTTTTATGAGCAAAAGTGTTATGAAATTCCCATTATTCTCAATGTTACTTACAGTCTATTATAATCCACATTTGGAATGCCTTTGCATAGGAAATAAAACACAAGTAGATATCATTCTGGTATTATCTGCTAACCAACAGTAAAGGATAAATATTGCATTGTTTAATTTAGATGAAATCTAGAATAGCCAATTTCATGGATATGTACGTTTGTCGAGGGTTACAAGAAACTGGAGAGAATGACAAACAGGGCATTATTGCATAAGAGTTTCCTGTGGGGGATCCAAGATGGCAGTGGAGGTGGAGACAATGTGGTGAGCTGCGGGAGCAGCGGACCATTTGGAGGAGGGCCTCTATGGCCTTCTACAGACCTCTGTTTATTGATAATTGAACAGTTAAACAGTTGGTGACTGGTCTTCAGTGAAGATTGAGGCTTAACAACAGTAATTCAAGGATTTCCAAGGAGGAATGGGTGAGTCCTGCAGCCCCCTCCTGCGGAGCCTGCACCGACGCCACAGCTCTATGAGGCTTCCAATGCCGGAACCCACAGATTCCCTCACCCAAGATGGATGGTAGGAACCGGGCCTCCCCGAGACCGGTGCAGCAGAGCCACAACACTGCCGCAAAATGGACTTGTTCTGGGGAGAATTCTTGGAGCCAAGATGGTGGCAGCAGGAGACTGAAAGTTTGGGTTTCCTTGGACAGGTCAGAGAAGATCACCGATAACAATGGATTGTTGAAAGTCACTGTTTGTTCCCTTTCCTATAGGTAACCTTACTGAGTTTTATTCCAGACCTGACCTTGAACCCAGTGCCAGTGACAAAAAGAAATACAACTGCCAGCCAAGGAAGCAAAAGAGGATGGAGCCTCTGGGTTCAACCAGCCATCCCCACTGGACCCACCTGGGAAAACACTTAGCAGCCCAGAAGAGAGCAAATGTCAGGAAAATATCTTCTAACAGAACAAGAAAGCAAGCAGTTTTAACGCAAGACCACCAGTAAGGTGATAAAGTGTCATCCCTTTCCCCCTTCACATCAATGCCCCTATTAGCATGAAGAAGCCAGAGAGTCTGCATCCAGTTCCCGAATCAATAAGACAGTTGGTTTAATCACCATTGGAATATGCTTACCATTCCCCTGTAGCACCCCCACTGGATCCTTTGTATTTCCTTCACCTGCTCCCCCCACCAACCAAATTGTGCAGTTCTTCAATTGCACCACTGCAATTTTCATCCCTGCCCATCCTCACCCTTCTGCTCCCAACCCTCACCTCCTTGTATCCCCAATATGTTTTTATCTATAAAATTTAAAAAAAAAGGCTGGAGCCACTCAACCAGGCAGGCAGTGGTTCTGTTGCTGGCCAGGGTGTGAGTTGTGCCTGGGGTGGTTCATAGTCTTTAATAGATGCAGGGGAAATAGTGACTGGAGGATGCTCCTGGGCGGGCCATGCCACACCAGCTGTGAGATCTTGCAGCAGAGCGATGTTAAGGTCCCCCTACCAGCATGTTTCATTAGAAGTACTCTTCAGATTTTTAAAGAAGTCCTTTGCCACAAATTTTCCCAATGCAATATGTCTTCAGCTTTTTTTGACTACTTGACACCAGAAAAGGAAGTCCATAAGTAAACTGATGTATAACTAATATTTATCATCTCCTTAAACTTCTATAAAATTCTTACTTTCTGTACTTGAGAACAATTTGTGATTTTAAAAATTGTAAAATTCTTTCAATAAATTTATTTCTATGTGCTTGATGGGGGAAAAAAAGAGTTTCCTGTGGGGTAAGAACAACTTTTAAGAATATATTTGGTTTGGTTAATATAATATTACTGATTTTTCATTTTAAAATGGCTAAAAGTAAAATAAAAATTAGACATATTCTGCCACAATAAAATTGTAAAAGTAACTTAAAAATCATATCATACATATTTTTAAATGTATACAGAAAGAAAAAGAATAAAAAAGTTAATGTATTTTTTACAGTATAACTTAAAATTAAAAACTTTCCAATTTAAAGCATTCTTTTTAAAACTTTGGCATGAATAATTCGAATAACAGTGGTTGTCTTCTCTTATAATTTATAGTATTTTGTTTTTAAATGCCACATGAGTTTATCAAGATAATGAGACAGCCCAAATATATATATGTTTTTCTCTGTTAAGTATATAACATGTTTTTTTAAAAAAAGATGTGGTTGGCCACTGATTATGATATGTATCTGTTGTTTATATAATGATTTATGGACAGAAAATGTAGGAAAGGTGTTTATATTTTACACAAATATTCACAGTTAATATACGTGGTAACTGAAATTTGGACTACGTCATTGTATTGCTGTGCAATTAAACCATGATAACTAAAATTTAAACATATTTGAACCATGTAAAGCTAGAGCTGGTAGCATCTACTCTCGTACCCACCATTGCTAGAACTGAGGAGTCGAGGAGAGATATTAAATTTAGATGATAGTAAACACTTCCTTACTGACTCATCATGTAGTTTAACAGAAGTAATTAGAAAGGGTAATTTATTCATGATTTAGATTTTGCCATCATAAACTTGATAAGAAGCCTCCCAAATGCTCAGGTAAACATATAATTAAAACAACATGTAAATACAGATTCAAGAACAGCGTCCCAGGTGTTGCAATCACAAGTCTGTTTCATAAAGAAATTCTGAAATCCTCCTACTTTTTTCACCTTTGTATTAGATGCTGCCCCAGCAATAGAATTCAGAATATAAAAATAAAACTTTATCAAGACCAGCATTTGACTGGAACCTTGAGCTTATTAGTGTTTCAACAAATATTGAACAGTATCTCTCCCTTTCCCCTGTACAACTGCTTGCAAGTTCATGTCCATTATCCATGAGCACAGACCTGGACACAGATATCTAATCCCATTAGACTAATACTTTTTATTTTATAGAGATCACATCCATTCCTCCTGTAGGAGATATTTTTATACTCTTCTTACCATTTCCACTTTGCCTGAGTCCTCTTTTCTAAAATATTAAAGTTTTCAAATTCTAATTGAATATATTTGGATTATAAACAACCATAGCCTATATATTTCTTCCATTCATTCTTTTAATGTCCAGAGAGAGAGAACAAAACCAAAACAGGTAACTTTCATGGACTTAAAAAAAAAATCTGTGTGGATATTGTTATCTAGTGCATTATGTTGAGAATTCACAAAAGCTGAAATTTCTCAGGAGGAAAAAGAAAGTTTGTATAGAAGAGGGAGTGTGTAGACATTTTTACCGAAAACTATGAGTGTTTTCAATGTTCTCTTTTCCTTTCCTATAGAAACATAATAATTTGTGTCTTGAGGCAGATACTAAACTTTATGGTTATACTCTACAGGAAAAGAAAGCCCTACAAAATTTATTCTCAGTAGTCAAGAGCTAATGTTAATTTCTTTTATCTGACATTACCAGAGATCAAAGATTGTTGTAAATGTCAGCAATCAAAGCTACAAAAAGTGTCTCTGAGGATGGGATTAGGAAGCAAAACATCCTGAAGTCAACTCTTAACCTCAAATTATATTGTTCTGTATACGAGAAAAACCTCAAGGAACTTAAAATCAAGGAAAACCATTCTAATTAAAACTTACTAATAAAGGTCAACCACAAGGAGTCATTAAACCTACGTGCAATACTGAGAGAGTCTAATCCTTTTCCTTTTGCTACAATCTTCAAGTAGAAGTCCCTAAGAGGTAATGCTTCAGTACAAGTGAGAGGCATCCACAGGCTGTTATAAAATCAAAGTGTTAGAGATTAGCACAGTCAAACATTAGGATATGCAGTTGAGAGAAAGAGGCAAAAAAGTTGTAAGGGCCAAGAATCAGTAAGTGCACTAAAGCATCACTTTCAGACTAAAGTGGGAGTGAAGAATTAGACATCAATGTCACAGTATATGGAAATAGGCAAAATGTACAGCTAAATCTTAAGAGTTATTACAAGTACCTTCCAGTACTTAATACATATCTTAATTGAGGGCTAAAGGAAAGTGAAAGCAGAGAACTCTAAGATCAACATTTGCAGAATAAAAAAAATAGACATAAACATTTTTCTTGAGAGGCAATTGAAGTTAAAACCCACAAAATTCACTGCCATCATGTTGATTTCTAATTCATAGGTACTTTCCATTTGGTTTCTGAACTTGAAAGTCTTTATAGGAGGAGACTGCCTACTTTTCTGTCCCCTAAATGGCTACTATATCCAAATCAATGGAGAATGAGCAATGACACATGACTAAAACCGTCAGAGCTTACTCGCACCACACAGATGATGCTAATCAACATCCTAGATTATTAAGAGGTAAGAACCAAAATCATCATTAACATAATACTTGTTCCTATGAAAAAAGACAAATACACTTTTGGCTTCCCTGATCACTTCCACTACACACTCAATTTCTTTGCTAGGTTTCATATTTGCTACAAAGAGCATAAATAACTTGCTGATATATTTAAGTTGCATTAAGACTTATTAGGTTAGTAGTACAAAAAGCAGCTTGGGACGACAAAGCATGATACTATAATGAAATATGCAGAGAGCTGGAGTCAGAAAATCAAAACGGCCAGACTTGCTCAGTGTTTCTTAAGCTGAAGGAGTTGAAAAATAAATTCAAGCCAAGAGTGGCAATACTTAAGGATAGTTTGAGTAGAATGTTGGATGATCCAGGAAGCATAAAAAGAAGATGGAAGGAGTACACAGAGTCATTTTATCAGAGGGAATTGGCTGACACAGAGGAATTTCATGAAAAAACATATGAGCAAGAACCTATGGTGATGAAGGAGGAATATCAAGTTGCTATGAAGGAACTGGCAAAAAACAATGCTCTAGGGATTTGCTGCATACGAATTGATGTATTTCAACAAACAGATGCTGCTCTGGATATGCTCACTAGATTGTGCCAGGAAATTTGGAGGACAGCCAGCTGGCCAACTGACTGGAAGAAATCGATATTTGTTCCCATGCCAAAGAAAGGTGACCCAACAGAGTGTGGAAATTATCGAACAATATCTTTGATATCACATGCAAGCAAGATTCTGTTGAAAATTATCCAAAAACGTTTGGAAACTATGTCAACAGAGAACTGCCAGATATGCACGCTGGATTTAGAAGAGGTTGTGGTACTAGGGATAGTATAGCTAATGTAAGATGGATCTTGGCAGAAAGCAGAGAATACCAAAAGAATGTCTATCTCTGCTTCACTGACTATGCAAAGGCTTTTGACTGTGGGTCACAACAAGCTCTGACCTACTCTGAGAGGAATGGGAATCCCAGAATACTTGATCATGCTAATGAGAAACCTATACTGGAACCAAGAGGCAGTCGGCAGAACAGAACAAGGAAACACTGCATGGTTCAAAATTGGGAAAGACATATGCCAGGGATGTGTCCTGTCTCCATACCTTTTCAACCTCTATGCAGAACAAATTATCCAGGAGGCTTGGCTCTATGAGGAGAAATGTGGGGTCAAGATTGGTGGATGATCTATCACCAATCTGCGATAAGCAGATGATAAAACCCTGCTTGGTGAACCTGAGGAAGACCTGAAGTGCTTGCTGCAGAGGGTCAAGGACTGCAGCCTCCAAAACAGATTGAGGCTCAATGTAAAAAAGACAAAGATTCTCACCACTGGGCCAATTGGCAACATCAGGATGGATGGTGAAGAGATTGATATTGTTGACAGCTTCAGTTTGCTTGGCTCCTCAGTCAACAGTTTCAGCACCAGTAGCCAGGAAATTAGAAGACGTATTGCCATGAGAAGTCTGCTGTTAGGGACCTCTCCAAAGTACTGAAGAGCAATGGTGTTTCTCTGGAGACTAAGGTGGGTCTGATACAGGCCATTGTCTTTGCAATCACTTGTTATGCATCAGAGAGTTGGACAATGACTAAGAAGGATTGAAGGAGAATTGATGCCTTTGAGCTGTGGCGCTGGAGAAGAGTATTGAGGGTACGATGGACTTCTAGGAAAACAAACAGATTCATCCTGGAGAGGGTTAAAGCAGGCTGCTCCTTGGAGGCAAGGATTATAAGGCTCCGTCTAACATATTTTGGACATGTTGCAAGGAGGGGCAGGTCTTTGGACAGGGACATCATGCTTGGCAGGGTGGAGGGACAGCGCAGAAGGGGAAAGCCCCCTCTGAGAGGGATTATTTCAGTGACTGGGGTAATTGGGATGGGTGTATCGGAGATGGTGCAACTGGCACAGGACAGAGCAGAGTTTAGGGCTGTTGTACATAGGGTCACTATGAGTCGCAAGCGACTCGACAGCACACAACAACAACAACAACATTGTGAAATCTATGCTTGGACCAAGAGGCAGTCGTTAGAACAGAGTAGGGAGACACTGGATGGCTCAAAATCAAGAAAGGGGTCCGTAAGGGATGGACTTTGTTTCCATACCTTTTAAATCTCTATGCAGAACAGATCATCCAAGACTCTGGGCTGTACAAGGAGGAATGGTGGAAGAATCAACAACCTGCATTATGCAGATAACACAACACTGCTTGTTTCAACCGAGGAGGACCCGAAGCGCTTGATACAGAAGGTCAAGGACTACAGTCTTCAATATGAATTGAAGCTCAATATCACCAAATCAAAGATTCTCACCACTGGGCCAATTGGCAGCATCATGATGGATGGTGGAGAGATTGAGATAGTTAACAGCTTTAGTTTGCTTGACTCCACAGTCAACACTCTTGGTAACAGCAGTCAGGAAATCAGGAGATGAATTGCATTGGGAAAGTCAGCTGTGAGGGACCTTTCAAGAGTACTGAAGTGTAACGACGTCATTCTAGAGACTAAGGTGCGCCTGATCCAGGCTATAGTCTTTGCAATTATGTGCTATGCATAGGAGAGTTGGACAGTGAATAGGGATGATAGATAGAGAATTGATGCCTTTGAGTTGGTGCTAGAGAAGAGTGTTGAATACCATGGGCTGCTAGGAGAATACCATGGACTGTTGAAACCATGGACTGCTAGGAGAACAAACAGGTTTGTCCTAGAGAGGGTGAAGTCACAATGCTCCCTGGAGTCAAGGATTCTGAAGCTTCGTCTGACATACTTTGGCCATATTGCAAGGAGGGACTGGTCCTTGGAGAGGGACATCATGTTTGGGAGAATGGAGGCACGGTGCAGGAGAGGAAGACCCTTGATGAGATGGATCGATTCTGTGAGTGGAGTGGTGGGAATGAGTGTGTTTGAGACATTGACGTTGGCACAGGATAGAACGGCATTTAGGGCTCTTGTACATAGGGTCACTATGAATTGCAAATGACTCGATGGCACATAACAACAACAACAGTACAGAAGTAACAGGATGCATACAGGAAGTCACATAGTAAACATCAGGAAACTGAGCATAAAACTGAGTAAAGGGTGTATTTACTGGCAAGGTCTGAGAAGATTCCGAAGCAGAAAGTGTAATTCACTGTTAGGCCAAGAGGAGTGAAAAGTTCTCAGCTAGAATTGATAGCTGTTTCTTATAGATCTCATTTTCTCTGCTTTTCCTGCAGAAGTCTGCTTTTGATCACGAATATGCCCTCAGGTTACAGGGATTTTGTAGGCCAGCCCATGTACTCATTGTTGCTAAAGTCAGGTTCCCTAAACAAATAAATACAGGTAAAGGTTAGCTATGGAATGAGTCTCTGAACAATTACAGCAAGTCAATGGATGGACTGTAAACTAACGAAGCCTTGGAAGCAGTTAATGTAGAGAGCAAACCAACCAGTTCTTTGAATGTCACTCACAATCCCCTACAAACCATCTCTGCCAATAATAAAATCACTAACCCTTTTCAACCCTTTGGATTCAGTCCAAAACACTCATTGAAGAATTATAAACACAACTCAGAAAGGTCATTGTGTTGTTCCTTTCCATTGAGTCTACTATACCTCATAGTAATCATATGAACAACATATCTGAATCTTGTCCTATCGAGCACCATCCACACCATTTCTGACAGCTCAAGCTCATTGTTATGAGACAAATCATCTTATCTCTAGGGTTTTCCTCTCTTTCTCTGACATTCCACCTTTCCAAGGATAAAAAGCCCTATCTATTATGCTGGAGATGAAGAGGTGAGGAAAAATGGGGTTGATTTCACAATTAAAAAAATCATTTCTACATGTGTTGTCTTGAAATACAATATTGTGAGTGAAAAGATAATATCCATTAGCATACAAGGAACTCCAGTCAATACCGCTATCTTTCAGATATATGCACCAACAACCAGAGCCAAAAAAGGGGAAATAGAAGATTTTTACCAATTTTGCATTCAGAGATTGATCAAACATGCAATCAAAGATTCATTAGTAATAATGGGATATAAAAGTTTGAAACATAGAAGAAGGATCAATAGTCAGAAAACATGGACTTACTGACAGAATTTAAGCTGGAGACAGAATGACTGAATTTTGCACAATCAACCGTTTATTCATTTCAAATACATTTTATACGAAACATAAACACAGGTTATGTTGTTGTTCTTATGTGGCGTCCAGTCGTTTACGACTCATAGCGACGCTATGTGCAACAGCCCTAAACTCTGCTCTGCCCTGTGCCAATCTCACTGTCTCTGACACTCCCATCCCGATTACCCCAGTCACTGACTCAATCCACCTCATAGAGGGCCTTCCTCTCCTGCACTGTCCCTCCACCCTCCCAAGCATGATGTCCCTCTCCATGGACCGGTCCCTCCTTACAACATGTCCAAGGTATGTTAGACAGAGCCTCAGAATCCTTGCCTCCAAGGAGCCACCTGATTAAACCATTTCCAGGATGAATCTGTTTGTTTTTCTAGCAGCCCATGGTACCCTCAATACTCTTCCCCAGCACCACAGCTCAAAGGCATCAATTCTCCTTCTATTCTCCTTAGTCATTGTCCAACTTTCTGATGCATAGCAAATAATAAAAAAGACCATGGCCTGTATCAGATGCACCTCAGTCTCCAGAGTGACACCATTGCTCATAAGTACTTTGGAGAGGTCCCTAACAGCAGACTTTCCAATCGAAATGCTGTTGTTATTGTTATGTGCCATCGAGTTGTTTGTGACTCATAGAAACCCTATGTAAAACAGCCCTAAACCCTGCTCTATCCTGTGCCAATTGCATTGCCCCTGACACACCCATCCCGATTACCCCAGTCACTGAATCAATCCACCTCATAGAGGGTCTTCCCCTCCTGCGCTGTCCCTCGACACTACCAAGCATGATGTCCCTCTCCAAGGACCTGTCTCTCCTTACAACATGTCCAAAGTATGTCAGACGAAACCCCAGAATCCTTGCATCCAAGGAGTAGCCTGCTTTAACCCTCTCTAGGATGGATCTTTTTGTTTCCTCGGCAGTCAATGGAACATTCAATACTCTTCTCCAGCACCACAGCTCAAAGGCGTCAATTCTCCTTCTATCCTCCCAAGTCATTGTCCAACTCTCTGATGCATAACAACTGATTGCAAAGACCATGGCCTGTATCTGGCGCACCTTAATCTCCAGAGAGACACTGTTGCTCTTGAGTACTTTAGAGAGGTCCCTAATAGCAGACTTTCCCATCGCAATACATTTTTAGATTTCCTGGCTGCTGGTGCCAAGAGTGTTGACCGTGGAGCCGAGCAAACTAAAGCTGTGAACAATCTCAATCTCTTCATCATTGATCCTGATACTACTACCAATTGGTCAAGTGGTGAGAATCTTTGTCTTCTTGACATTGAGCCTCAATCCATACTGAAGGCTGCAGTCCTTGACCCTCTGCAGCAAGTGCATGAGGTCCTCCTCAGTTTCAGCAAGAAGGGTTGTGTCATCTGCATAACACAGATTGTTAATAGATCTTCCACCAATCCTGACACCACACTTCTCCTCATAGAGTTCAGCCTCTTGGGTAATCTGCTCTTTCCCATCAAAATACATCTTTTAACTTCCTGGTTGCTGGTGCCAGGAGTGGTGACACAGGTTATATGCATGGATTTAATCTGATGGTATGTATAGGAATCAGATAGATTACCTCTGTGGAAAGAACTGCTGGAAAACTCATTATCAGCTGTGAAAACTAGCCAGGTCCTTATTGTGGAACAGACTACCAACTACTCATATACAAGTTCCAACTGAAACTAAGGAAAATTAAATCAAATCCATAGGCAACCAAAATATGACCTTGAGTCTTTTCCACCTGAATTTCAAAGCCATCTCTGGAACAGATTTGAGACCTTGAATACCAATGAGAAAAGACCAGATTAGTTGTGGGAGGATGTCAAGAATATCATCCAGGAAGAGTGCAAAAAGTCATTACAAAGACAAAGGAGGAAGACAAGACCAAAATGGATATCAGAAGAGACTTCTGAATATTGCACTAGAGCTCAGAGAAGCCAAAGCAGAAGGAAGAAACCAAGTTATTAAAGAGCTGAACAGAAGATTGCAAAAGTCAACGCGGAAAGACAAAGTATTACAATGAAATGTGCAAGAAACTGGAGTCAGAAATAGAAAGGGCTGAACTTGCTCAACATTTCTTAAGCTCAAGCAACTGAAGAACAAATGCAAGCCTCGAGTTGCAATACATAAGGATGCTTTGGGCAGAATATTAAATGATCCAGGAAGATGAAAAAAGAAGAAAGGAGTATACAGAGTAATTGTATCAAAAGGAATTGGTAGACACAGAAGAATTTCATGAAACAACATGTGAGTAAGAGCCTATAGTGATGGAGGAAGAAGGTCAAACTGCTTTGAAAGAATTGGCAAAAAATAAGGCCCCAGGAATTTATGGTATACAAATGAACATCTTTCAACAATCAAGTGCTATCCTAGATGTGCTCACCAAGTTGTGCCAAGAAATCTGGAGGACAACCACTTGGCCAACTGACTGGACGATAACTATATTTGTTCCCATTGTGAAGAAAGGTGATCCAACAGAGTGTAGAAATTTTTGAACAATATCATTAATATCACATGCAAGCAAGATTCTGCTGAAGATAATCCAAAAAAACGACTGGAACAGCACATCAAAAAGTAACTGCCAGAAGTGCAGGCTGGGTTTAGAAAGGTTTTGGATACTAGGGATGTTGAAGCTAATGTTAGATGGATCTTGGCTGAAAGCAGGGAGTTCCAGAGGAAAATCTTATCTGTGTTTCATTGATTATGAAAAGGTATTTGACTTTGTGGATCACAACAAATTGTAGCTAATTCTGAGAAAAATGGGAATCCCAGAACACTTGATTGTGCTTATGTGAAACCTATACTTGGACCAAGAGGCAGTTGTCAGAACAGAGCACGGAAACACTGCATGGTTCAAAATTGGGTAAGGCATACACCTGGGATGTGTCCTGTCTCCATACCTTTTCAACCTGTAAGCAGAACAGATTATCCTGGAGAAGTGTGGTGTCAGGATTGGAGGAATATTCATCAACAATCTGCATTATGCAGATGATAAAACCTTGCTTGTTGAAACTGAGGAGGACCTGTACCACTTACTGCAGAAGGTCAAGAACTGCACTCTTCAATAAGGATTGAGGCTCAATATAAAGAAAACAAAGATTCTTAGAACTGGGCCAATTGTCAGCTTTATAATAGATGGTGAAGAGATTGAGATTGGTTGTTGTTTTTTATTTGTTTGTTTTTTATTGTTAATTTTAATGAAAGTTTACAGAGACTTTGCTTGGTTCCATAATCAACACTCTTGACACCAGCAGCCAGAAAATTAAAAGACATATTGCAATGGGTATGTTTGCTGTTAGAGACAGCTCCAAAGTACTGAAGAGCAATGGTGTCTCTCTGGAGACTAAGGTGCACCTGATACAGGCCGTGGTCTTTGCAATCATTTGCTATGCGTCAGAGCTGAAAAATGACTAGAGATGACAGAAGGAGAATTGATGCATTTGAGCTTTGGTGCTGGAGAAGAGTATTGAATATACCATAGACTGCTAAGAAAATGAACATTTTCATCCTAGGGAGGGTTAAACCAGGCTGCTCCTTGGAGGCAAGGATTCTGAAGCTTCATCTGACATACTCTGGGCATGTTGCAAGGAGGGACCAGTTCTTGAGAGGGACATCATGCTTGGGAGGGTGGAGGCACAGCGCGGGAGAGGAAGATCCTCTAAGAGATGGATTGAGTCAGTGATTAGGGTAATGGGAGTAGGTGTGTCAGAGACATTAAGATTGGCACAAGACAGAGCAGAGTTAAGGACTGTTGAACATAGGGTCACTGTGAGTCACAGGTGATGCGACAAAACATAACTACAACAACCACTCTGTATTGTCTAAAATGTAAATGTTTTTGTATTCCATTTCAATTATGGCAATTTCTCATTTTCTTACATTTACACTTTGTACAATCTATAGTCCAATTATGAAAGGATATTTGCAGCTGTTCTCATTTTTATTTACTTCCATTTTTGGCTCTACCTACCTGTGTTCCTTTATTGTTCATAGGGTTTTCAAAGTACTGTTATTTCAAAAATGGTTGGCCAATCCTGCTTTCTAGTCTGTCTTAAT
Organism: Elephantulus edwardii; assembly: GCF_000299155.1. NCBI lineage: Eukaryota > Metazoa > Chordata > Mammalia > Macroscelidea > Macroscelididae > Elephantulus > Elephantulus edwardii. The sequence goes on from NW_006399886.1 coordinate 8,021,694, forward strand.
ATGGGAGCTCTACTGAAGCTTGTCTACCATAACAACTCTTCTGGAATTTGAAACTGCCAAAAGAACAAACAGATATTTCCTGGGTAAATTGCAGCAAGAATATTTCTTGAAGATAAAAGATGGTGACGCTTCACCTCCCATACTTTGGGCATATTGTTAGGAAAAGTTTTACCTTGGAAAGGAATATCATGATTGGAAAGGTAGACAAAACGGAAGAGAACACTCAACTAGATGGAATGATACATAGTTTGCAGCAATGGGCCCAAATATGTCAGAAATTATGAACATCGCACATGATTGGACAGAGTTCAGATGTGTTGTTCATGTGGTCTCTTTGAGTTGTACCTAATGGTCAATGGCACCTAACAAGAACAACTGTATCATTTGGTCAAATATAAAATAATGCTAAAAATATTACAAATACCACAATATTTTCTGAGATTGATATTAATTTTTTCATTAGTAGTCAATGATGGCAATATAATTATCATAGGAATTATATCCATGATTTAAATAAAATGAAATATCTTTTAGTTAATTTGGATAATTGGTGTAAGGTGTTCTAATGTTCCATGTGATGTTATTATATGTGCTTTACTTAACTATAGCTTATAACACCCGTATGCACAACAAATCTGAACCCTGCCCTATCTTGTGTCATCCTCATCATTTTTACGCTGCGCATGACATTCAGTCAGAGCAACCCCATAGCTGACCCTCCAGTAGGTTTTCAGAGGTGGTTAATTGCAAGGGAGGAAAATGCTCATCCTTCTCCCATGGAGCAGCTGTTAGATTTGAACCTTATCCCTTTGAGATTGCAATGCAGCTTCTTAGAGCTCCCCATCATTTTTATAGAAGGCTGCAATTACTCCTCCCACTAATATTACCCTATTACCAGCAACATAATGGGTATATTGAGTATTTATTGATTATCTTGTCATATAATATCAGGAGATAGACTCCAAAATGATTTGTTTCTTAGTCTTTAGCTGGCAACTCTATATTGAGAGAAATGGATTTTTGAAAGGTGAAATGTAATTAATGCCTATGATTTGACACCGCTTATTTTGTTAGCCCACAGAAAACTATTATGCCTCTTAAAAGCCATATTGACCAAATATATAAAAGATAATATGCCACTTTAGGGAAAGAAAATAATTTTAACATAACATGGTCTATTAATGTTACTCACTGCACAGTATTTTCTGAAATGAGGGAGATGTGCATAAGATTGACATGCATAAAATAGCATTCCAGTAACAATTAAACACAAAGTCAAAAGTTATCTAAGAATCGTTCATTATTTTGATTATACCAAGAAGACATGTCAGTTTTCCATTATAAAGCCTTTAATACCTTACTAGTACTTGCTAATATCTTTTAATGAAAGATAAAGTAGGGGTTTTTATTAGAGATTATCAGGCAAAAGTTTCTACTAACTTTTAAAATTTTGTTTTGTTATAAATATGTAATATAGTAAATTAGTGGGTTTCTTTATAATCATATTCTTTTTTTTCCTAAAAATATTCATATACATTTGTTTGTGTTAAATTAGTTCCTTTAATAAATACTAAATAACTCAAGAAAAGATATTTGAACATCATTGCACTGGCAAAGATAAAATGTAGAAAATAAAGAATATTGAAGAGATAAAATTGTGGATATTTTGTCATGAAACAAAAAAGAAATATCAAGACTAGAACCTGGCTCGGTATAAAGAATCTTTCAGAAAGGTATGTAAGGACCTTCAAAAGAGGAATATGTTGGGTTTTTTTTTTTTTTCAGTTTCAAATTTCTCTCTCAACCTCTGCAGTTCACACTGCTTGTCAAAACAACAAACCATTGTCTTCAAAATCTCAGTGACTTTCTCTGTTCCTACCTGATGACTTGCCAAATGTGACCACCAAAGCTCTGTTACTTTTTGCCTTTTGATAGTCTACCTGGATATTATTTTATTTTAAGGCTTGCCCTTTAGAAAAATAGCAATTGACACTCTGAAATTGTTGTTGTTGTTGTTGTTGTTATGTGCCATCGAGTCATTTCCGACTCATAGCGACCCTATGCACAACAGCTCTAAACCCTGTTCTATCCTGCGCCAACCGCACCGCCTCTGACACACCCATCCCGATTACCCCAGTCACCGAATAATCCATCTCATAGAGGGTCTTCCCCTCCTGCGCTGTCCCTCCACCCTCCCAAGCATGATGTCCCTCTCCAAGGACCCGTCCCTCCTGGCAACATGTCCAAAGTATGTCAGACGAAGCCCCAGAATCCTTGCCTCCAAGGAGCAGCTTGGTTTAATCCTCTCCAAGGTGAATCTGTTTGTTTTCCTGGCAGTCCATGGTACATTCAGTACCCTTCTCCAGCACCACAGCTCAAAAGCATCCACTCTCCTTCTGTCCTCCCTAGTCATTGTCCAACTCTCTGATGCATAACAAGCAATTGCAAATGCCATGACCTGCATCAGGCGCACCTTAGTCTCCAGAGAGACACTGTTGCTCCTCAGTACCTTTGAGAGGTCCCTAACAGCAGACTTTCCCATAGTGATACACTTTTTGATTTCCTGACTGCTGGTACCAAGAGTGTTGACTGTGGAGCCGAGTAAAGTGAAGCTGTGAACACTCTCAATCTCTTCGTCATCCATCCTGACGCTGCCAAATGGTCCAGTGGCGAGAATCTTTGTCTTCTTGACGTTGAGCCTTAGTCCATACTGAAGGCTGCAGTCCTTGACCCTTCGCAGCAAGTGCATGAGGTCCTCCTCAGTTTCAGCAAGCAAGGTTGTGTCATCTGCATAACGGAGATTGTTAATAGATCTTCCACCAATCCTGATGCCACAATTCTCCTCATAGAGCCCAGCCTCTCGGATAATCTGCTCTGCATGTATGTTGAAAAGGTATGGAGACAGGATGCATCCCTGGCGTACACCCTTTCCTATTTTGAACCATGCAGAGCCTATGGTGATGAAGGAAGAAGTTCAAGCTGCTTTGAAGGAAATAGCAAAAAATAAGGCCCCAGGAATAGATGGTATACCAATTGAAGTATTTCAGATAACAGATGTTGCCCTGGATGTGCTCACCAAGTTGTGCCTAGAAATCTGGAGAACAACCACTTGGCCAAGTGACTGGAAGAGATCTTTATTTGTTCCCATTCCAAAGAAAGGTGACCCACCTGAGTGTGGAAACTACAGAACAGTGTCATTCATTTCACATGCAAGCAAGATTCTGCTGAAGATCATCCGAAAACGATTAGAACAGCACATCAGCAGAGAACTGCCGGAAGTCCAGGCTGGGTTTAGAAGGGGTCGTGGTACTAGGGATATCGTTGCTGATGTTAGATGGATCTTGGCTGAAAGCAGGGAATAACAGAAGAATGTCTATCTGTGTTTCATTGATTATGCAAAGGCATTTGACTGTGTGGATCATAACAAACTGTGGCTGACTCTGAGAAGAATGGGAATCCCAGAACATTTAATTGTGCTAATACGAAACCTATACTTGGACCAAGAGGCAGTAGTCAGAACAGAGCAAGGTAACACTGAAATTGTTACTGATCTCTATTCTTCAGACAGAAAAGAAATGGCTTCATTCTGCTTCAAGCATAGCTTTTCTATCTTTCCCTAATCATGTTGGTCCTGATAGTCATTTAAACCAGTCAAATTGATGTAGCAATATATGTAATAATGGTTTGGGGAACTGAAAAAGAGGATGAGGGAAATCAAGGGCCCATAGTTTTTAAATATTACTTTCCCCACAATGTTCCATGATTTTAATTGGTTTAGTCAAACTTTCACAGCCTCACTGAATCCTGCAGGCCTTGCAGCATTATGTCTGTGCCAAATACAAAGACCACCTGCAGATCATCCTGCACTCCAGTAGGACTACTGCTCCAGGACTTCAGTCTAAACAGTACTGCCCTCATTGGTCTTCTGGTCATTGCAGTGGCCATTACTACCATCGTGGTAGTCAGCCTGGTGAAGCTAAAGAAGAGACAGTACAGCAACATCATGGCATCATGGAAATTGACACTAAACTCAGAAGAGTGTGACTTGAACAAGATGAAAGCTCAACGTGCAAATAAATACTTGGAGCAGATGCAGATTTTAAGTAAGCTGAAGGATGCACATTCCTGGATGGAGCAGGGTATGTTGTTGTTGTTGTTGTTCTTGTTGTTATGTGCCATTGAGTCGCTTGCAACTCATAGCGACCCTGTGTACAACAGCCCTAAAGTCGGCTCTGTCCTGTGCCAACTGCACTGCCTCTGACACACCTATCTCAATTACCCCAGTCACTGAATCAGTCCACCTCATAGAGGGTCTTC
>NW_006399886.1:8026483-8045802 GCF_000299155.1 Elephantulus edwardii
GTCATCAGAACAGAGCAAGGAAACACTGTATGGTTTAAAATTGGGAAGGGCGTACGCCAGGGATGTGTCCTGTCTCCATACCTTTTCAACCTACATGCAGAACAGATTATCCGGGAGGCTGGGATCTATGAGGAGAAGTGTGGGGTCAGCTGCAGAGTGTCAAGGACTGCAGCCTCCAGTATGGATTGATGTTCAATGCCAAGAAGACAAAGATTCTCACCACTGGACCAATTGGCAGCATCATGATGGATGATGAAGAGATTAAGACTGTACACAGCTTTAGTTTGCTAGGCTCCACAGTCAACACTCTTGGCACCAGTAGCCAGGAAATTAAAAGATGTATTGCATGCTAAAGTCTGCTGCTAGGGACCTCTCCAAAGTACTGAAGAGCTATGGTGTCTCTCTGGAGACTAAGGTGTGTCATATACTGGCCATGGTCTTTGCTGTCACTTGTTATGCATCAGATAGTTAGACAGTGACCAGGGAGGCTAGAAGGAGAATTGAAGCCTTTGAGCTGTGGTGTTGGGGAAGAGTATTGAGGGTACCATGGACTGCTAGGAAAACAGATACATCCTGGACAGGGTTAAACCGGGTGGCTCCTTGGAGGCAAGGGTTCTGAGGCTCCGTCTAACATACTTTGGACATATTGTGAGGAGAGACCGGTCCTTGGAGAAGGACATCATGCTTGGGAGGGTGGAGGGACAGCGCAGGAGGGGAAGGCCCTCTATGAGGTGGATTGATTCAGTGACTGGGGTAATCGGGATGGGAGTGTCAGAGACAGGGCGATTGGCCCAGGACAGAGTAGAGTTTAGGGCTGTTGTACACAGGGTCGCTATGAGTCGCAAGCAACTCAATGACACATAACAACAACAACAACATTTTAGTATATGGTATGGTATGGTATGGTGTGGTGTGGTGTGGTGTGGTGTGGTGTGGTGTGGTGTGGTGTGGTGTGGTATGGTATGGTGTAGTAGTAGATTAGTGTAGATTTGCAATTTTCATTCTTTTAAATGGCTGAAAAATGTTAATATAATTATATATAAGCCTGAAGGGGGAAAATGATCTATTGCAGAATAAAAAGAAAATCTAGCACTTCCTGATAACATCTATGAAGTATATAATATTCAGTTATATTATCTTTACCTCTAAGTAGTATTCCTGATTGCACTTTTTCTAAGACAGACTTGTTTGTTCTTTTAGCAACCCCTGAAGTGGGCTCAGTACTCTTCACCAGCACTACAATACAAAGGCATAAATTTTTCTTCTGTCCTATTTTGAGATACATAAGAAGTAACTGACTATAACTTGTTTCAAATACAAGTTGATCTTGTTGTTGAACTATCATCTTTTCTTATTAGCATTTTAAAGATATTGTAGACCCAGATTTGTCCAATGCAACACATCTTATGATTTCTCAATTACTGCTACCATGGGTATTGACTGTGGATAAAAGTAAAATAAAATCACTGACAACTTCAACCTTTTCTCCAACTATCACCACGTTGTGAGGAATTTTGTTGGTTTTGTTCACTTTCTAAAAGCAAGCTTGTGACATCTTTGAGTCATTATCATCTAATCCCAATGCCATATTCTTCATATAATAAAGCTTTTGAATTATTTGTTCAGTGTACATATTAAATAAGTGTGGCAAAAATATACATCCATTTATTCACATCCTTCTTGATTTTAAACAATGGGATGAGAAACAGAAATATTATATTCTGCTAATATATTAAGGACATCTGTTAGCCTAGTGGGCAAAAAGTTATATGTGCAGACCAAAGGCAGACATTCTGAATCTACCAACTCCTCTGAAGGAGAAAGATGAACAATCTCTTCCCACATAATTTATAACCCCAGACTACTTGCTGGAAAGGTCAGCTCTCAGTCAGTTCAAGGTTGATCGCAATGAGTTGCTGCAGGTTTTGTCAATGTATTAATACTACTTAAGACAGAGCATGTTTTGTTCTGTTTTGGACCTTTGGTTTTGAATTTTTATATCGTAAATTCTAAGAAGTTAAGATTTTAGATTTTGATGTTCAATGAGTACTTGATTTTAAAACAAGTGGGAGCTTTACAAAGTATTTATTTTTATCAATTATGTTTACCCTATAATGTGTCTTTATAATCTGTTTTATCCAAGAAATACAATGGTTTCATTCCAACTTGTATTATCATTTAGGTATATGTTGTTTTGTTCTAATGTGCCATAAAGTCACTTACAACTCATAACTACCCTATGTACAAAAGCCCTAAATGCCGTTCTATCCTGTGCCAACCTCAATGTCTCAAACACACTCATTCCTACAACTCCAATCACAGAATCAATCCATCTCATCCCTCCATTCTCCCAAATACGATGTCCCTCTCCAAGGACCAGTCCCTCCTTGCCACATGCCCAAAGTATGTCAGACAAAACTTCAGAATCCTTGACTCCAAGGAGCATTCCGCCTTCACCCTCTCCAGGACAAACCTGTTTGTTCTCCTAGCAGTCCATGGTATATTCAACATACTTCTCCAGAACCATAGCTCAAAGGCATCAATTCTCTTTCTATCATCCCTATTCACTGTCCAACTCTCTGATGCATAGCATGTAATCATGAAGACTATAGCCTGGATCAGGCACACCTTAGTCTCCAGCCTGACATTGTTGCTCTTCAGTACTCTTGAGAAGTCCCTCACAGCTGACTTTCCCAGTGCAATTCATCTCTTGATTTCCTGGCTGCTGTTACCAAGAGTATTGACTGTGGAGTCAAGCAAACTAAAACTGTTAACTATCTCAATCTCTTCACCATCCATACTGATGCTGCCAATTGGCCCAGTGGTGTTGTTGATGTTCTTGATATTGGGCTTCAATCGACATTGAAGGCTGCAGTCTTTTCAAATTTTCTACCTCATGTAGCTGTTAAAATCAAAAGACACATGTCCATCTTTATCTTATCAGTGTGATTTCCTGTACAACACAAGAAAAAAAGTTTAGAATAAGTAATTTCCACTGTGACATTACCTATTATAAATGCATAAGTCCTTCTACATTCACAGATCAATTTAGCATGCTGTTGTCACCTGGAACTTTACGCTATTAATAAAAACTAACAAACAAGCAAAATTGGTTCAAAGACAAAATTTACACTTGGCAGATATTTCAGGAAAAGATGAATTAAAAAAAAAGAAGAACCCAGGAAAGAATTGTTTTTAATCCCCCTCTTTTAAATCTTAGTTTATATTCCAGAACTTTGATATATTTTCTTCAACATTTCCCGTTTCTAGGAAATTTTCCCATTTTTGTGAATTTAAATAATAGGTGACATCACCACTGCTTCATTCCTAAGTAACTATCATTTTGAGGACAAAATAGAATTGTTCTTACAAGTTCTTTGTATGATAGCCTTTCTATTACAGTAAAAAAATATTAGTATCACCAGGATCTAAAACTGTATATTTGGGTTTTATTAGTTTCATTGTGATGAACACCCTTTTACTGGTTTCATTGTGATGACCAGATGTTAGATTATAGGGGAAAAGTATGCATTGATGCTACAGAAGAATAATTCTGCACTTTCAGTTTTGAAAGACCAACCCTAAACTGAGAATATATATTCACTTACATGTAAGATTTTTCCTGTTGAAACAAGGTCTTGCAGTTAAAAATAACAAATTCTCTCTTGTTAAATGACAAGTTTAAACTGTTAATTTGCTTTCAGAAAATCCATGACAAGGGGAAAATTAGTCCCTATGTGCTGAAGCTGAAGGAAGAGACAAAAATATCTCTCACTCTCAAAGGTCATATAAATGTGCTCATTTACATAAATGAGTATCATTCTTTGTATCTCTTTTGGAAAAGATCAACTGTAGAAGAACTCTATTGCTAATGGCAAAGGAATTATTCAGGATGAAATATTTATCTTGGGATTTCTTCCAAACCTCAACACTACACAAAGAGGAAACACGTCAAACACACTGATTTGTCTATCTATAACCCAAATGAAACAGGGTTCTCTGAGGAAGGCACTTGGGTTGCCAGTTCACCACTGAGCATAAGAAACTCTAGTCTTGCTTCAGCACTCTTTCTTATTTTAGAGCATATGAATATTCCCAGAGGGATGTGACTTGGCAAATAGTGAGCTAGATGCCACTCTTTCTGATTCTTCAGCATAGGTATTGTTGTTGTTATGTACCATCAGGTCAGAACCATCCCACAGCTGACCTTCTGGTAGGTTTTCAGAAACAGTTAATCACACAAGAGGAAATTGCCCATCTTTAGGAAAGCTAGTGGATTTGAACCATGGGCCTTCAGGATTTCAGTGCAGGTTCTTACCACTAGGCCACCAGTCCTGTCAGCATAGATATTGTTCTTGTTGTTACTGTTATTATGTGCCATCAAGTGGAACCAACTCATAGATGGGATTTCAGAGGCAGTAATCTATCACACAGGAGGAGATTGCCCATTCTTCTCCTGCAGAGTGGCTGGTGACCTTGAACTGCATGCCTTCAGATTTGGAGCAGAGCTTCTTGCCACCAGGTCTCCAGAACTCCACATAGATATTGTTGTTGTTGTTGTTGTTGTTGTTATGAGCTGTTGAGTAGCTTGTGACTCATGGCAACCCTATGAACAACATCCCTAAACCCTGCTCTATCCCTTGCCAATCTTATTGTTTCCAACATGCCTATCTCCATTGTCCCAGTGACTGAGTCAATCCATCTCATCAAGGGTCTTCCTCTCCTGCGCTGTTCCTCCACCCTCCCAAGCAAGACATCTCTCCCTAAGGTGATACCGCCTTGCCACATGTCCAAAGTGTGTCAGATGAAGCTTCAGAATTCCTGCCTCCAAGGATCAGCCTGGCTTCACCCTCTCCAGGACAAAATTGATAGTTCTAGCAGTCTATGGTATGTATATACAATATTCTTATCTATCACGAAAACTCAAAAGCACCAACTCTCCTATCATCCCTAGTCCCACTATCTGATACATAGCAAGTAATTGCAAAGACCATGGCCTGTATCAGGCACACCTAAGTCTCCAGACTAACATCATTGCTCCTCAGTACCTTGGAGAGGTCTCTGACAGCAGACTTTCCCAATAATATCTCTATTATATATTAAATTGAGATGATACTACGATGACTAAGAGTGCTTTATGAAGCCAAAGTCTTTTCAATGATGCAGAAACTGAACAATGAAAAAGAAGACAGAAGAATTTGTTGAATTTGAAGTTTGGTGTTGCAAAGATTGTTGCATATATGGCAAGTCACCAAAAGAATGCTTTTATAATTCTTACAAGAATTAAAAGCAGAATGCTTCTTAAAATAAATGGTGATGTGCATAGGGATTTGATTCTTAGAAGGTCCCATTCATGTATTTTATCCTCTCCTATGGACATCCAAAAATTTCCCCAACATGGTAAGAAGGTAAGCCTCAGACTGAGAAAAAATATTTGGTAATGACATGTCAGATAAGGAACTTTTATCTAGAATTTATAAAATACTTGAGCACCACAACAAGATAAAGGTAAACAACCGAATTGAAAAATGGGCACAGGATAAGAACAGACACTTTACCAAAGAAGACATCCAGATGGCAAACAAACACATGAAGAAATTTTCAAAACCCTAGCTCTAAGAGAGATGCAAATCAAAACAGCTATGAGATATCATTTCATCTGAGTAAGAATTGCAAAATTTAACAGGACAGCAAACAACAAATGCTTGCAAGGTTGTGGAGAAACAGGAACCCTTATTCATTGTTGCTGGGAGTATAAAATGGTGCAACCACTATTGAAGGCTGTATGGCGCTTTCTCAAAAAGTTGCAAATAGAGATACCATTTGACCTCGCAATTCCACTATTGGGAATAAACCCCAAAAAACCCATAACTGCCACCCAAGTAGATATATGCACACCCATGTTTATAGCGGCTTTGTTCACAATAGCAATTAGTTGGATACAACCTAAGTACCTGCCCACCAACAAATGAATGGATAAAGAAACTGTAGTATATTATAACAATGGAGTATTATGCTGCATTGAAAAGCAAGGAATTCATTAAATACTATACAAAATGAGTAACACTGAAGGACATTATGCTAAGTTAAATATCTCAGTCACAAAAGGACAAATACTGCATAGTGCCATTGTTGTAAAATGGGATTGACATCAAGGTTCAGGGGAGACTGAGAAAGATTGGATAAATTATGTATGCTGCATTGAAACAGATGAGGGAGAGAACTGTTTAAAAGGGATATATGATAATTATTATTGTCATGACAGGAGTCCAGAACGAAGGCTGCATAGTGTAGTGAATTTGGGGGGAGAGATTGTATAACAAGGAAAGAATTTTTCTTTTACTTTTCAAAGAGAAGAGCAAATTGGGTGGGGAATGTTGGGCAGGGAGAAAAGTGCCACAATGAATGAATGGAAATCCAAAGTCTCTGTAAACTTTCATTAAAAATTAATTTAAAAAAGGTAAATCACAAAAAGAAATATGACGAGACTTTTGGACATGCTATTGGGAATGATCAATTGCTAGAAAAAGAGACTATAATTTCTAAAGTAGAAAAAAGACATCATTATTTCATTGAAATGAAAGAAAATCTCCATATGATGGATTGATTCATGGCCAAAACAATGAACTCAAGCATATCGAAAGATGGCATAAGACACAGGGATGTTTTGTTCTGTTATACAGAAGGTCTTCATGAAACAGGGTCACCCATCAAAATCTACCAACTGTCATTTGCATTTACATGCAATCTCACTCATTCTATCTTGTCAGTTGATAGCTAGAGCAATTTTGTCATTTAGAACCTAGAAATTTACATGAAATGCTTCATAAAACACAGGAATAGAAAAAGAGTAGTTCAATATGGTGATAGCAGGAGTTGAATGGAGAATTCCACATTACAAATGAAACCAAGTCCAACCCAGTACTAATGAATCTTTCCATGTGCTGTGGCATTTATTTGAACTCAAGGTCTCCATCCTCTTCCAAAGTTGTAAATCTTAAGAACAGATTGTTTTCCATTTCTCACTCATATTGTAGAAGTATTTGAACCATTGATTTTATGTTTAGCAGCCTAAAATATATATGTACTATATTACCAAGACTACCATAGGCGACTGAACATGCTATTTTTTTGATTAGTTTCATAAACAAGAACTTAAGACTCTAGTGGTCTTCTGAGTCCAATACTCTCACTTTTCCTTTGACTTTCTGAGGTATTTGAAATCTCTCTAATATTTACATTTATTTGTTCTGATTAATTTAAATAGGCATTTTCTCCACTATTAGATAAGAAATCTGAACACTGCAGCCTCATGGAAAGTTTTTAGGTATATAACAAAGAGGCTTTTAGGCCCTGGGACATTTTCACTCACACAGTTACTCTTATAATTATGTAGCTTTAACAAATTCCCTTGAATTTCATTAATGAAACTTCCAGTTTATAAAATTTTTCTAATGGTCCATGGGAGATATTGATTTATAGTTTTCTATTCTGTTGGTGTCTTTACCTGAATTTGGTATCAGAGTTATGTATGCTTCATAAAATGAGTTTGGGAATATTTCTTCTTTTTCTATTTTGTGAAATATTTTATGTAGAATTGGTTTCAGGTCTTCTCTGAATGTTTGGTACTGGTAAAGCCATTTCATCAAGGGTATTTTTTGTTTTGGTTTGGTTTTTGTTTGGTTGGTTTTGGGTGTGGTTTTTTTTTCTTATAGTAGTGTTCGTGGTGGTGGTGGTGAGAATTTTTTATGAGCTGTTCAATTTCTTCTTTGGTGGTCATTATATTCAGGTGTTCTACTTCAGTATCTGTCAGTCTGGGTGAGTTACAAGTTTCTAGTATTTTTTCCATTACCTTTAGGATTTTATATTTATTTGCTTGAGTAGAGCTTTTCATAAAATTCCAATATTAGTCTTTTTTTTTCTTCTCTTGGTCCTGTTGTAATCTCACCCCTTTAATTTCTTATTCAATTTTTTTGTGTCATATCTTTTTTTTCTTTGTTGGCTTTGTTAGTGGTTTGTTGATTTTATTGACCCTTTCAAAGAACCAACTTCTGCTCTTTTTGGTAGTTTTAACTTTTTTTCTCTATTCTATTCCATTTGCTTCTTCTATAATTTTTATCATTTCCTTTCTTTTAGACATTGTTTGATTTTCTTACTATTTTTTCCCAGTTGTTAGAGATGTTGGGTTAAAAAGTCAATTTTCATTGTTTCTTTCCATTTGATGTGTCTGCAGAAACCCTCAACAAAATGCTGCTCAATATAATTTAACAGTATAGAAAAAAAAATTCATCATGACCAAGTGATATTCATATCAGGTATGAAAGAATGGTTCATATAAGAAAATCAAATAGTATGATTCATCACACTAACAAAGAAAAAGAACAAAGTGAAACCACATAATCCTATCAATTGAGGCAGAAAATGTTTTTGACAAAATCCAATATCCTTTCATGATTAAAACACTCAACTAGTAGGAATAGAGGGAAATTGCTGCAAAATAGTGAAAAATACATACGAAAAAACCAAAAACCAACATTGCTTTCAATGGAGAAAGACTAAAGGCATTTCCCTTTTGAATAGGAACCAGGCAAGGATGTCCACTGCTCCTATTCAATATGGTACAGACAGTCTTAGTGAGAGCAAGGAGTCAAGAAAAGGAAATATGAAAATATGAGGCATCCAAATTGGCAAAGAAGGCAAAACTATCTCTATAAGCTGATGATACAATAGTATGTTTAGAAAACTTTTAAAACTCAGTAAAAAAAAAGAAGTTAGATATAGCCAGTCAATTCAGCAAAATATCAAACTAAAAAATCAATATAAAAAAATCAGTTGGATTTCTCTACAATAATAAAGAGAACATAAAAAGAAAGGAAAATTAGAAAATCAATACAAATTACAATAACTGAGCACAAGATGAAATACTTGGAACAAATGTGAGTAGATATAAACACACACACACACAAACACACAAACCCTATGTAAAGACAATTAAAAACATTACTGCAAGGAAAAAGAGATCTAGAGAAATGAAAAAAAAAATATACCTCATGGATAGGAGAAGTCAATATGGGAAAATGACAGTTCTAACAAAATCAGCTTACAAGTTTAATGCAATCTCAATTCAGACACCAATAATTCTTCCATAAGATGGAAAAGGCAACATCCAATTTTGTGTTGAATAGAAGGATATACTGAATAAGTAAAACATTACTGAAAAAGAAAACCGAATTAGAAGACATCACAGTCCCTGTTCTCAAATCTTACTACATAGCCATAGTAATCAAGACAGCACGGTGCTCGTACAGCAACAGACAGATCAATGGAATAGAATCAAGAAGCTTGATATCAACTGATCTACTTATGGTCATTTGATCTTTGAAAGGGTAATGAAATATGTTAAGTGGGAAAACGACAGCTTCTTTAAATAGATGATGCTGGCACAATTGGAAAACTATCTGTAGAAAACTGAAGCATGACCTACATCTCACACCATACAAAAAAAAAAAAAACCAACAAAATAAAACGAAAAACCAACCAAAAAAAACCCAAAACAAACAAATCAATGTGGATGAGGGACATTGTAGAGAAGAAAGTAGGAACAACTCTAGAAATTCCAATTTATGACATGAATAGATTTCCAAGCATAAGAAAATAAAAAGCCACAAAAACAAACAACAAATCCCAAAAGCAACCCTGCAACCAGGATAGGAAACATCAGATTACTGGGACCTTCTAAAAATCAAACTTCTATACACATCAAAATATTTCTCCAACAGGGTAAAAAAGAAAGCCCATGTACCAAGGGAAATGTTTGGCAATAATGTATTTGATAAAGGACTCATATATAAAATTTATAGACTACTCCAAGACCTCAAGTAGAAAAAGGAGAACAACTAAATCACAAAATCGAGACAGGATATGAATAAACACTTCATCAAAGAAGAAAACCAGATGTTCAGCAAATGTGTAAATGAATAAATATTAAAAATCCCTAGCTATCAGGAAGATGCAAATCAAAACAAAATTGAGCTATCATCTAACCACAGCAAGAATAACAAAGTTCAACAGGGCAACAAACAACACATACTGGTGAAGACATGGAGAGATCGACAATTTTGTATACTGCTGATGAGAATGCAAAACAGTACAGCCACTATGGAATGTAGTCTGATACTTTTTCAAGAAGTTAGAAATAGAAGTGCCATTTGACCAAGCTATCTCACTACTATGTACTGTTCTAGAGATTTTTTGAATGATCTTCAATGGTATTTTGTTTGCATATGATATTGTTGATAGTTTCAAAATTCTATTTTGTCATCTTCCTTAAGAATGGAAACAAATATGAATCTCTCCCAATCCACTGAACAGACAGCTATCCTGCAAATTTTCTAGCAAAGACTGGTGAGCACTTCCAGGGCTGCATCTTTTAACTGAAGGATGCCAGTTGGTATCCCATCGATTCCAGGGGCCTTATTTTGTTGCCAATGATTTCAATGAAGTTTCTACTTTCACATTCATTACCATTGGCTTCTGCTCATAAGGTACTTTCTGAAAATGTTCAGTGTCAATCAGTTCTTTTTGGTAAAGGGACTCTGAGTTCCCACCATTTTCTTTAGATGCTTTTTGGGTCATTTAATATATTGCCCATAGCATCTTTCAATGCTGCGACTCAAAGCTTAAATGTGATTTTCAGTTCTCTCAGTTTGAGAAATGCAAAGTGAGTTCTTCCCTTTTTTCTTCAATTCCAGCTCTTTGTACATAATATTATAGTACTATGGTTTCTTTTCTTGAGTGGTCCTTTGGAATCTTCTGTTGAACTCTTACTTTATTATGTTTTGGTTTCACAACACTACAATTTTTTCTTTGTCCTCTGTCTTTGCAATGACCTTTTGCTATCCTTGATATCTTCTCACAACTCATCTTGTCTTTAATCATGAGTGTTCAACTGGAGCTTCCAGAAGTTCAAACAGAATTTACAAGAAGCTGCGGCACCAGGGATATCATCATTGATGTCAGATGCATCTTGGCTGAAAGTAAAAAGCATCAGAAAAAAATGTCTAATTATGCTTTATTGACTATGCAAAGGCATTTGACTGTGCGGATTATAGCAAGTTATGGCTAACATTGAGAAGAATGGAAATCCCAGGGCACTTAATTGTCTCATGCAAAACCAATACCTGGACAAGGAGGTTGTTGTGCAAACAGAGCAAGAGAACATAACATGGTGTAAAATTTAGAAGGAATTGTTTCAGGGTTGTATTCTTTCTCCATACATATTTAATCTGTATGTTGAGCAAATTATTAGAGGGTCAGGACTCTGAAGATTAATGTGGCATCACTACAAGAAGAGGATTCATCATTAACCTGCGTTATGTAGATGACACAATATTGCTTGCTGAAAGTGGGGAGGAGTCGAAACACTTGTTGAAGAAAATAAAATGATATAGCCTTCAATGTATCAAGAAAACAAACCACTGGACCTATAGGCAACATCATGATAGATGGAGTAAAGATTAACACTGTCAACAACTTCATCTTACTTGGATCCACAATTAACATCCTTGGTACCAGAAGTCAGGAAATCTGGAGTGCTATTGCACTGCGAAAGTCTGTAGTTAGAGATCTTTCTAAATTATTGAGGATTAAAGATATAAATTTTAGAACTAAGATGTGTTTAATGCAGGCCATAGTCTTTCTAATCACTTGCTATACATTTGAGAGCTGGACAATAAATAGGAATGACAGAAGAATTGATGCCTTTGAATTGTGGAGTTGGAGAAGAGTACTGAACATCCCAGGGACTGACAAAAGAACAGATATGTCTTAGAAAAAGTGCATCCAGAGTGCTCTTTAGAAACAAGGATGATAAAACTTAGCCTCACACACTTTTAGCATATGGCTAGGAGGGGCTATTCTTTGAAGAGGGACATGATGCTTGGAAAAACAAAGAGTTGGTGAACAAGAGGAAAATCCTCAACCAGGTGGATTGATACTATGACTGTCATAATGAGCTCTAATGTGTTAGGAAGTGTAAGGAGGTCCAGATCTGTTGCTCATAGGGTCACTAGGAGTCATAGTCAACCGGACAGCACATAACAGCAACAACATCCCATTACAGAGAATACACCCTAGAGATACATATCTGTGATAAATATCTGCAATGCAGACAGATCAATGCACAGTTATGGTAATTACAGCATTTTTCACAATAGTAAAGAGACAAAAGCACTCCAATTGCCTGTCAACATATGAATTCATAGAAAAACTGTTACATTCACACACTGAAGTTTTCACAGTGCAGAAAAAACAATGAACTTATAAAACAATAAACAACAAGAATGAGTCAGGAAGATACTCTATGCAATATATCTCAGTCACGAAAAGATAAATCCTACATAGGACAACTGTTATAATATTAGGATGAATATGGGGCAGCAGAAAGCAGGGGATATAGATAGATAATGAACACTACATTGGGATGGGAAAATGGAGGAACTATCTGAAAGAATTGGATGATTAGAAATTATGTGTGTTGGGGAGGTCTGGTGGCCTAGTGGCAAGAAGCTGCACTGCAATCCCAGAGGAGCACAGTTCAAATCTACCAGATGCTCTGCCGGGAAAGGAGGGACAATCTCCTCCTGTACCAGTCAGATCTGATTTGACGGTACACGCACACACACAAATAATAAAATAAAAATTAAAAAAATTGAAAAAAAAAGAAATTATGTGTGTGGCAATTGACAATCCTGAACAAGACGTGCATTACAAAGTGAATTCGGGGACAGGGGAGGAAGGAAAATGTGTATCAATGAAGGAAACTCACCCTTCTGTAAACTTACACTAAAGTCACAGAAAAAAATAAAACCAAATAAAAACCTTTGATAATGATGAATATTTGCTGAAATCTTGAGTGATTTCTTCCAAATATGCTCTGCTTTAGCAATCTCTTGACTACATTTCTATTCTGAATTCACTGATAGTGAAGAATTACATACTTAAAAGTATAGACTTTAAAATACAAATATTTTCCTTACATTCATATATACTTACTCAGAAATTACTTTTTATTTTTGCTATTATAATTTCTATTTTATACAAATGCAACATTGAAAGTCATTTTTTTGCTATTAGTAATAATACAGGAATTAAGGACAATGATAATGTGATTTTTTTATAAGTTTGATGGGAAGTTAGAACAATATATGTCCTTATCATAAAGAGTACTTTAATTGAAATTGTGTTGGGAACTATACTATATTAAAACACTTACTAGAATAAAGATCAACATGTATTTATTGTTGTTATGTGCCATCGAGTCCCCTGTGACTCGTAGCAACTGTACGTACAGCAGCTCAGAAGCTTGGCCTATCCTGAGCTAGTACCACTGATTTGAAAACACCAACCCACATTTCCCCAGTTACTGTATCGATCCATCTCATCAGGGGTCTTCCTCTCCTATCATATCCCTCCACCCTTCTGAGTACAGTATATTTCTCCAAGAATAGGTCCCTCTTGTCCACATGCCCAAAATATGTGAGGAGTTTCAAAATCCTAGTCTCCAAGGAGAAATTTGGTTTCACCCTCTCTGAGTCAGAGCTATTTGTTTCGTGGTGGCCTATGGTATGTTCAAGACTCTTCTCCAGCACCACAACTCTAAGGCATCAATTCATCTGTCATCCTTAGTCATTGTCCAGCAATCTGATCTATGCAAGTAATTTTGCAAGTAATTGCAAAAGCCATGGCCTGGATCAGGCACATCTTAGTGTCTAGATTGACATTGCTTATCTGTACTCTGGAGAGGTCTTTGACAGCATGTTTCCCCCAATATATCTCTTGTAATTAATAATAACATAGAGAATTGCAGAAGAAAATGTAACATGAGACCAAAACTTGTTGAGCATTCATATTACATGACATCCCAACTTTTAGGCTTGAAAAAAGCCCCCAAACTGGTGTGTTGATAAAAAATAAGTATAACCACGCTTCAAAAATACTGTTAGAATTCCTCTGCCAAAGAATGGAGACTTGTCTATAAAACATACCTACAATTATTTTTTAATGATATTCTATTGGTATACCGAGTCATTGTACCAAAAGAAATTGTTGGAAACAGAAGAATTTCATGAAACAACATCTGAACAAGAGCCTAGGATGATGAAAAAGAAGTTCAAGCTACTCTGAAAGAATTGGCAAAAAAACAAGGCCCCCAAAATTGATGGCATGCCAGTTGACATATTTCAACGAACAGATGCTGCCTTGGATGTGCCCGCCAATCAGTGGCAAGAAATTCGGAAGAAAACCACCAGGCCTACTGACTGGAAGAAATCTGTATTTGTTCCCACTCCAAAGAAAGTGTGGACAGAGTGTGGAAATTATCAAACAGTACCATTGATATCAAATGCAAGCAAGATTCTGCTGGAGATTTTCCAAAAACAACTGGAACAGCACATCAACAGAGAACTGCCTGAAGTGCAGGCTGATTTTAGAGGAGGCTGTGGAACTAGAGATATTATAGCTAATGTTAGATGGATCTTGGCTGAAAGCAGAGAATACCAAAGCAATGTCTATGTTTCATTGATTATGCAAAGGCATTTAACTTTGTGGATCACACTAACGGTGGCTGACTCTGAGAAGAATGGGAATCCCAGAATGTTTGATTATACTTATGCGAAACCTATACCTGGACTAAAAGGCAGTCATCAGAACAAAGCAAGGAAACACTACATTGTTCAAAATTGGGAATGGTGTGCATCAAGGATGTGTCCTATCTCCATATATTTTTAATATATATGCCTAACAGATTTTCTGGGAGGCTGGGCTCTATGAGGAGAAGAGTGGCATCAAGATTGGAGGTAGACTCATCCACAATCTGCGTTATGGAGATGACACAACCCTACTTGCTGAAACTGAGGAAGACCTGAAGTGCTTGCTGTAGAAGGTCAAGGACTGTAGTCTTCAATATGAATTGAAGCTCAATATCAAGAAAACAAAGATTCTCACCTCTGGGCCAATTGGCAGCATCATGATGGATGATGAAGAGATTGTGATTGTTGACAGCTTCAGTTTGCTTGGCTCTACAGTCAACACTCTTGGTACCAGTAGTCAAGAAATTAAAAGATGAATTTCATTGGAAAAGTCTGCTGTCAGAGACCTCTCCAAAGTACTAAATAACAACAATATCAGTATGGAGACTAAGGTGTGCCTGATATAGACCATGGTTTTGCAATTACTTGCTATGCATCAGAGAGGTGGACAATGACTAGGGATGATAGAAGGAGAATTGATGGCTTTGAGCTTTGGTGCTAGAGAAGAGTACTGAATATACTATGAACTGCTAGGAGAACAAACAAGTTCATCCTACAGAGGGTGAAGCCAGGCTGGTCCTTGGAGGTAAGGCTTCTGAAGCTCCATCTGACATACTTTGGACATATGGTAAGGCAGAAACAGTCCTTGGAGAAAGACATCATGCTTGGGAGGGTGGAGGGACAGTACAGGAGAGGAAACCCTTGATGAGATGGAATGACTAACTCCCTGGGATAATGGAGATGGGCATGTCAGAGACAATAAAATTGGCAAGGGATAGAGCAGGATTTAGGGCTGTTGGACATGGTGTCGCTATTAGTTGCAGGCGAGTTGACAGCACAAAACAACAACAACTACTGGTGTAAAAGAAGTAAAGACAATGGGAAAAGGCCTAGTCTGACATCTACAAACTTCATAAAGGGGAACATTCTCATCCATATGTAAAATAGATAACTAATTCTTATAAGATCAGATAAGGGTTCCTGCTCCTGTAAATTACTAAGCCTAAAATTCATTGTAAATAACCACTAAGACTTTACAAAACCTCTTTTTACTTACAGTTGTGGGGTTTATTAGGGAAACAATTTGAGGAGCAAAATGGAGTAAAGAATATCACATGGTGAAAGTATGGATTAAGCAAATAGCAGTCCCAATCCAAGTTAACAGAAAAAAACAATTCCTCAATTAGTTCAGACAACTTTTCAGTCAACAGCCAGATTGTTGTTGCTGCTAGGTGCTATTGAGTCAAATATGAGACATAGTAACCCTATGAGTGGCAGGAGAGTCGACTTGAACCCTGAACTACACTGTGCTATACTTATTAGCTCTAGAGCCCTTTCTGAAGTCACTGTGGCAATCTATCTTGTTGGGGATTTTCCTCTATTTTGCAGGCCCCGTGTCTTCCCAAGCCTGATGTCCCTTTCCAAAGAACAGTCTTGCCTAGCTAAATATCAAAAACACAAAAGACAAAGCTTCACCATATTTGCCTCCAAGGAGCACACTGTATTATTTTCCATGATGTATATGTTCTTTTGGCAATCAGTGAGATGTTCAGTATCCTTCTCCAGCACCACAATTCAAAAGCATCAGTTCTTTCATCCTTATTCATTGTCCAGCTCTCTGATGCGTAGTACATGACTGAGAAGATCATGGCCTGAATAAGGTGCACCTTAGTATTCAAACTGACATCACTGCTCTTTTTAGTATTTTGGAAACGTCTCTGACAGAAAATTTCCCCAATGCAATACATCTCTTGACTTCCTGACGGCTGGTACCAAGCATCATTTAAACAAGATGGAATCACTTCGATCTTTTCTCCATCTAACATAATATTGACTGTTGGTCCTGTGGTGAGGATATTTATTTTCTTGATGTTGAGATGTAATAATATAAACCAAAAGCTGTAGTCCTTAATCTTCCACAGTACAAGTGTTTCAGATTCTTCTCACTTTCAGTAAGTAAGAATGTGAAATCTGCAAAATACACATTGTTAATGAGTCTTCCCCAATCCTGAAGCCACATTCCTCTTCATAGAGTCCAAAGTAATGAATTATTTGCTAAGCACACATATTAAATAGGTATGAAAAATGGATAAAACCCTGATGCACACCCTTCCTGATTTTAAACCATGCAGTATTGCCTTGTTCAATTTGGACAACAGATTCTTGACCTAGGTATAGTTTTCTCCTGAACAAATATTAAGTGTTCTGAAATTCTTGTTTTCCTCAATGCTAGCAGTAATTTGTTATGATCCACACAAAAACTTTTACATAGTCAATAAAACACAAATAGACATTCTTCTGGAATTCTCTGCTTTCCAGCAAGCTTGCAAAATCAGCAATGATGTAAAAAATCTCTTCTAATTTCAGATTGAACTTCAGGCAGTTCTCTTGTAAATGTACTTCCCAAGCTGTTTTGGATGATCTTCAGAAATATTTTGCTTGCATGTGATATTAATAATATTATTTGATAATTTTCGTATTCTGTTTGGTATCTTTATTGGGAATAGGGAAAATATGAATGTAGTCAGTTGACCAGGCAACTGTCCTCCAAATTTCCTGGAATAACTGGTGAGCATATCCAGGGCTTTATCTTTAGTTGAAAGATGTCAGTTAGTATTCCATCATTTCCTGGAGCATTATTTTTGTGTCAGTGCCTCAAGTGCAGCTTGAACTCTATTCTTCATTATTCTTGTTCATACTGTACTTCCTGAAATTTTTCAGTGTCAGCTACTTCCTTTTATTATAGTGATTCTGCATTCCTTCCATCTTCTTTTGAAGCTTCCTGGGTTATTTAAGATTTTGCCCATAGCAACAACAGCCAGGTATAGACTCCAGGGAACTCCTCAGTCAAAATAGGAACATAGTCTCTGTGGCAGGAACTTCTGGCCACAAGGGCATGCACTAATTTATCTGCATCTTTTTCTTTCCTGGTATTGAAATTTTCCACCTTAAGAACTCTGGCCCTGGCTCCAACTGGTTCTTTCAGGCTAAGCCTTGTTGCAGTCTCCCTACAGTCTGGTTAGCTCACTTTCTCTCTCTCTTATGTTGGTCTCATAGGTGTTGAAGATGCTGATCAACAGTCAGTTGTGTGTCTATATTTAAGGTGACTGGAGATCATGCCCCTGGGAAACTAAGGGTAGTGGGTAGAGTCATAAAGATTCATTTTACCTACACCTTTTCACTTGGTTGCATGGTTAGGTCTAAGGCAACTGATACAAAAGTAACTTTAAAATCCTAACTTACACTGAAATAAAGTATTGACACACTAAAAAAAAAAAAAATCCTAACACCATCAGCTGGCCCATTATGAAGCAAACATTATTGAGATAATAATCATGCATTTGTGATATGGTTAGTGTATATTGGAGAAATATGATAAGGCAATTATGTCATGTTGTTGTTGTTAAGTGCCGTCGACTTGTAGGCGGCTCATAGCGACCCTATGAACACGAGTCCTCGACACTTCCGTTTGTGATTTTCATCCTTTCTCCAGATTCATAAGGTTTCCGGAGGCAAGCTATTTACGTAAGTGGATGTCACTCCTGCTTCCAAAATTATGTCATAGTAGGAAAAAGAATTTATAGTTAAAAAAAAAACCTCTAATATGCTTTTTGGTTCAGCATCACCAAATTAAGAGCAACAACTACAGAATTTCTAAAATCTATTACTTCTCCTCTAATTAAAATTTATTTGAATAAGGAAAACACAGTAATACTCTAAAAATAGTAAAAAAAAGTTATGAGAGGAAAATATAAGTGAATCATAGCTGGCAAGGTAGTAGGTACTCAGCAAGGCCTTATCACTTCCATATTTAGGGTGATACAATCACCACTGTGGCTTCTAAATGACTACAGTAAAGCATTCTTATTATCAGAGTGATAAATTATTTTGGCTGGAGCAACTAGTTTTTTGTTTTGTTTTTTTAATTAAACCAAACCCACTATTGTCAACTAGATTCCAGGTTGTGATAACTATCAGGTTTCTAAATCTGTAAATCTTTATGGGAGGAGACTTCCCATTTTTCTCCCATAGGCAGGTAAAGTGTATCTTTCTACCTAGATGTGAACAGAATAATATATTACCTTACTTAGAGAGCTGCGTTCCATGAATTGAGCATTTAGTTTAATCCTGTTTCTTCTCTTGTTATTGACGTATGACAAAGACTAGTCCTAAATTCTTCCAATAAGGAATACAGAATATTTTAATGGGTATTTATTCAAAGTACATACTACATCTTGAAGGCTTGTACCTTAAATTTATAGGGTGGTGTGCCCAAATTATGACCCCCAGATAAAGCTTTATATGTTATTCCAATTATCTATCAGAATGGTAGTTTCTTGATAATGATGATGCATTATATTAAAAGATTATTAGGTACTATCGTTGTATATCCTTTTCCAAATAATGGATTCCTTGCTCTGAGGTGATGTTACACAAGAGCTCAAGTAGCAAATAAAATACTCTCTGAACTGGCAGTGGTCCTAGATGAGACAGTAATCAAGGAAGGAAAAT
>NW_006399886.1:8045948-8071131 GCF_000299155.1 Elephantulus edwardii
CCTTCCCCTCCTGCGTTGTCCCTCGACCCTACCAAGCATGATGTCCGTCTCCAAGGACCAGGCTCTCCTTACAACATGTCCAAACCTTGAAGGCCCCAAGACTGTGTGGGATCTGTTCTCAGGTAGCGTAGAGAGAGCAGAAAGCAAGCAAGCAATTAGTTATAGAAAAGATTAATTTTTTCTTCTTTAGGGAGTAAGGAATATAATCGATTTGTCACTATATGTCTCTTTTGTACCTTCAAGGTGTCCTGCCATACTAAGAAACCAGTTTCACTTTTTGCTACCTACAGTTTAAATATTCATATCTAACAATTGCTGAACCATAATTATTAAGAAAGATTGTATGAAACTTCAACTGTCTATAGCTTTTTTCCTCTTCCTCCTTGATGAATGTTTTCCATCCAGACTATTTTACAAGTATTGGTAATCAGTGAAACAGACTAGCTGATATCATACGATTGTTGAAATCTTCTCTTTCAGTGGTTGCTCTTTGCTGGATTTTGACTAAATAAAAAGAAAGCAAGAATTACCACAAATCCTATAGTTAAATTACATTATAAAGCAATCTGCTCTTTCATGACTCCCAAAGGCATAAACTTTGATAAATGTCAATAGTTATAGAAAGGCTTCAGGTAATCAACAACAACAAAGGTATCACTGTTGTAAAATGACACTGAAATCGGGGTTGGGGGAACTTAAGAAAAGAGGGGATAAATAATAAATACTGCATTGAAATAGATGAAGGAGAGAACTGTTTAAAAGGAATATATAATTAGTTATTATTTTCATTACAAGAATGCAGAATAAGAGAGCTTCATAGTAAAGTAGACTTGGGGTGGGAAGGGGAGGATTGTAAAACAGTGAAATAACTTTTCTTTTTTTGACCAAAGAGAAAAGGGAACTGAGGGAAGGGGTGGTGAGACAGAAGAGTGTGCAACAATGCATGAATGGAAGCCCACAGTTACTGTAAACTTGCATTAAAATAAAAATGTTCTTTTAACTCTCTCCAAGAGGTTCAATTACATATTTACCCTCCAAACTTTCGTTTATTGATCCTCAAATTGTGATCTTTCCAGGTCAACTATCCAACATGACCACAACTGCCTTCATATCTGTAGTATTTATCTCCAACAACTTTGGACAAAACTGATCCTCTGCTCAAAGATTTGCCAACTAGAAATGTATTCTTATTATTCAGAGCTACCAAATATTTGAGGTGTACCCATTCTCACCTTCAACTATTTATGGAAATCAAACATCCATGAACCAAGCCTGAGTATTTGTTTTTATATGTGTGGAGCCTTGGTGTTTCTGGCACAGGCCTGGGAATGAATTTTATGCCTTGACAACCTGATTGTCACCAAAGCTGATGGAAATCTAGGAGAATAGGTGTTACATGATCAAGAAGATGAGAAGACAGTCTCGGATCCTGTCTTATGTGAGTCTGTGGAGTTCACAACACTGAGTTAGTAGGGCAAAATGTAAAAACCCAGACTCCAGCCTTGTGTGCAGCTCTGATGTTTCCAACAGCAGCCCTAGTACTGCTTGGGTGAGGGAACAGTGAATTTATTTCTATAAGGGAAGTATTTTTCATCTACTCCTTTTCATGAAAATGCTTATTTGTCAAATATTTTTCTAAAACTAAGCATCTATATTAAGACAGACTAGGAAAAAGGATTTGGCCATCCACTTTGGAAATGCATCTGGCCTTCAAAAACCCTATAAACAATAAAGTACACTTAGGGTAGACTAACAGAAATGGCAAATGAGGCTGAGCCCTCAAATTTGGGAACACAAAGGAAGAGGAAGAGTTGTAAGCAAAAAATAATGATTGGAATGTGAGAAGCATTAATAGAGGAAAGCTGGACTTGTTAAGAAGGAAATGGAATGTATAAATATTGACATATTGGGTATTAGCAAAATGAGATGGATTGGCATGAGACATTTTGAATCAAACAGTCATATGGCCTACTATACTGAAGATAAAAAGGTGAGGAAAAACTGGGGTTGTTTTCATAGCTTAATATGTCCATTTCTAGATCCACCTGGAAATAAAATATTATGAATGAAGGATAACATCCATATGCATACAAAGAAGACCTGCTAATATCACTATCATTCAAATTCATGCACCAACAACCAGAGCCAAAGAGGAGGATCAAAGAAAAGAGGCTGGGAATAGAAATATAGAATTCTGTACAATCAATGATTTATACATAGCAAATAGCTTTTATAAGTAACATAGCAAATAGCTTTTATTAGAAACATAAATACAGGCTATACACATGGATTTCACCTGCTGAAGTGCACAGGAATCTGATCTATTACATCTGTGGAAGGAATCGGTAAAGAAGTTAAATATCTGCAGTAAAAATCAGGCCAGGTATTGACTGTGGAACAGACCATCAACTACTCACTTGCAATTTAATGCTAGAGGGTCAAATCATCGACAGGAATAAAAATTTTATTTTGAGTTTATACCCCTTGAATCTAAAAACCACCTTGGGAACAGGTTTAAAGCCCTGAACACTAATGAACAAAAACCAGACGAGCTGTGGGAAGATATCAAGAGAATTATCCATGAAGAATACACTGGACCAATTGGCAGCCTCATGATAAATGGAGAAGAGATTGAGGTTGTTAACAGTTATAACTTGCTCAGCTCAACAACAAACACTCTTGACACCAGTAGTCAGGTAATAAAAAACTAATTTCATTGGGAAAATATGCTATCAGGGACTTCTTCAGAGTACTGAGGAGCAACAATGTCGGTCTTGAGACTAAGGTGTGCCTAATCCAGATTACGGTCTTTGCAATTACTTGCTGTCCATTAGAAAGCTGGACAATGACTAAAGATGACAGAAGAAGAATCAATGCCTTTGTGTTGTGGTGCTGGAGAAGAGTCTTGATTAAACCATGAACCGCCAAGAAAACAAATAGTTCTGTCTTAGGATGAAACCAAATTTCTCCTTGGAGGCTAAGATTTTGAAGCTCCATCTTACATACTTTAGGCACATGGCCAGGAGGGACAGATCCTTGGGGAAGGACATCATGCTCAGAAGGGTGGAGGGGTAGTGTAGAAGAGGAAGACCATGGATGAGATGGATTGATACAGTAACTGGGAAACGGGTGTTGGCATATCTGAATCAGTGAGATTGGCCCAGGACAAGGCAGGCTTCAGACATAGGGCTATATATCACAGGTGATTTGACAGCACAAAACAACAACAGTGTGTGTAAGCATAAATAAATCAATCCAAACCAAGATCAATGTTATTGAATCTGAGAGAAATCTGTTAATAATTTCTCCTACAGAATGGCTAGTGGATGCTAATTACTAACCTTTTGATCATCATCCTAACACATTAGGCACTACTCCATTATAGCACAGTGATGTTCCTACGACATTGTAAGTATAAAGTGAAAAAGATGCAATGGTCCAATGGATACATGTTGCATCAAATGGAGGCAATCTATTAGTATGACTTCTTGTCAACCCTAGACTTATTCATCCCCTAGTTTACTGTAGCATTGCTGTTATGTCACTAAACCTTATTACTAGGTGGGTATTCAAATATCACCAAATAATGAACTATGTTGACTACATTTTCACTTTGTATGACATGCTAGGTCAGTCATTCAATATCTACAGTGAAATAGCAATTTTTTTTAAAAAAAGCAAAACTTTGGTGCAGATAATGTTTCATTTCTCGCTCTGAATCTTCTACTGGAGTTTTCCAGAGATTATGAGCAATATTTTTGCAGTATCAAATATTCCAGGGTCTATCATTAAAGTCATATAACTCTTGGTCCAATTAAAAACTGTTAACATTTGTAATTTTCCAATAAATATATCAGACAAGCATTCCTAAAGATTGCGTATATTCTCCCCAAATGGAAACTGGAATATAAAGATTTAAAGTATATAATAAATTATAGATACTATTTCGAATAATGAGAATTCCAGAATAATTTTATGTGCTCATTCAGAACATGCACATAGACCAAATTTAACAGACTTATGGAATACTGCATCATTTAAAATCAGAAAACATATGCAACCGAATGGTACTCTTGCACTATACATATTCATTCTATCCATTTGTTGAGAAAATAATCCAAAATGCTAAATATATAAAGAATAATAGTGTCAGAATTAGAGGCAGAAGCTTTCACAATATACAGTATGCAGATGACATAGTCTTGCTTCCTTAAAGAAAGGAGATTTTGAAGCTTTACTGAGTCTTAGACTACAGTCTTTAGTGTGGATTATATTTGAACATAAAAACAAAACAACAAAACCGAAAAAAATCCTCACAATTGAGCCAAAAATCAGCAACATGATAAGTGAAGAAACCATTAAAATTGTCAAGAATTTTAGTTTTCTTTGGCTCCACTATCATTATTTATAATAACAGAAGTGCAGAAGCCAAGGAATATATAATGTCTTTAAAGTGTTAAAGAATAAACATATCATTTTGAGGATTAAGGTGTACCTCATCTAAACCAGAACATTTTTTAAAATATTTTTTAAATTTACTATTAGTTTGCTTGGAAAGTTTGTATACATGGTGCTTCACATTATTTTTCATTCATACATTATGTTTCATACAATTATTCCAATGCATTATGTTTTATAAAATTAATCACCATTGGACCTTACCTATCATTACCCTATCTTTTCAAGCCCCCTTCCTTACACCCAGAAAATTGTGCAATCCTGTGGTTTTGCTCCTATCCTTTATCTCCTTTCTGCTCTCACCCATTCCCTCCTTGGATCCCCATGATGTTTTACTAATTATCCTTTGATTTTTACAATAATGGTCTTACAAATTGGTCAGAAATGTACCAGCTGGAGAGGATAAACTTGGCGAATGGGACTTTCTAAAAATTAAATCTCTGTGCTCATCAAAACCTTTTTCCACAAGGGTGAGAATAAAACCTACCGACTAGGTAAAACATTTGACAATACCATCTCAGATAAGGGTCTCATAACAAAAGTTTACAAAATCCTACAGGGCCTCCAGAAGAAAGGCTGTTAACTCAATTACAAAATGGACAAAAGACATGGAAAGAATTTTCACAGAGGAAGATATTCAGATGGCCAGCAAACACATGAAGAAATGCTCAAATCACTGGCAATAAGAGAGATGTAAAACAGAACAGTTTTAATCACCGCTTATGACAGTGTCAGAGAAGAATACAGATTATAGCATGAACTATAAGAATAAAAACAAATCTTCCTTTATAGGAGCAAAGATGATTAAGACATTATTTCACACATTTTGTATATGTTATTAGGAGGAGCATGTCCCTGGAAAATGATGTGTTTTACCATGATAATTGGTAGAGGGTCAACAATAAAAAGGCAGAGAATTAACAAGATAGATTCATATCATGACTGCAAACAATGGTCTCAAACATATGAGGACTGTTAAGTATAGTGCAAGGGCAGGTAGTATTGCTATGCAGACAGTGTTGCTATGAGTAGGAGTCAACCTGACACATCAAATAAGAACAAGAGGTGGATAACAAATGACCCATTTTTAATAGTAGAAAACCAAAGATACTTTCATGTAAATAAGTAGTAGAAAGATGTGATGCAACCACCACCTTGAAGTTGATTCTAACTCATGATAATCCTCAACTAAGTTTCTGAGGCTATAAATCTTTATGTAAGACTTCTTATCGTTCTCTCACTGAGTGGTTGGTGGATTAGCATCTCCAAATTTTTGGTTAATTGTGTAAGAGAGTCTATTACACTTCCAGGGTTCCTTTTCACTCTGTAATATGTATTATATTAAATAATTGGTTTTGGTGGTGGTTTTATGCCATCAAGGTGGATTTGACTCCAGTAAATTTTTAAAGGCAGTAAATCGCAGGAGAGATTTCCTTTTCTAGAGGAGCAGCTGGTAGATTTGAATCACATGTCTTTGGGATTGCACTGCAGTTTTCTTAAACTAGGCCACTAAAGATTCCTCATAATTGTCTAGTAAGTATTTCTTTCTTTTGCTTCAACATCCATCAGAGGAATATATTTTCTTTTACCAATTCTATTTAGCTTGGCCATGTGAGCTGTTTTTGTCAAAAGCATCGAGGTAGAGGATAGTATGCCTTTCCAAACCAAAATATTAAAGGTATAACTTATTTCTGCTCATTTTTTAAAACAATTTACAACTTCTATTATTAGCACACCATACCTATATAGCCGCTTTCCAGCTTTCCTTCAACTTTGGACATAAAAAATAAGAAAGAAAAATAAATTAGCAAAATAAAGACAATAGCTAAGTCCAGTCAAGGAGTGACGTGAAATTGAGTTCTCTCAGCTGGCAAATGCAGTAAGTTTTGACATGTTCCAGACAATTGGCATCTTATAATTTCACCCATATGTCAAACACTTGAATCACTGTAGGGCTTATATTCATACTTTGGCATGACTGCGACATTGTTAGATCACTTAGAGCATTTATCACTTCCTACTCCGTCAGAAGGATAAAAATGATACCATTATGATGGTGGACTTGCATGATGGTCCTTGAAATAGCAAGATTTAACAAAACCTTTCTTAGTTATCTAGTGATACTATAACAGAATATCACAACTTTAATACACAGAAATTTATTCTCTCACAATTTAGAATGCTTCTTTTGTTGCTGTTGTTGTTAGGTGCTATCAATTTGAGTACGACTCATAGAGATCCAATCAATGAAAAAGATGAACTCTGTTCTATCCTATGACATCCTCACACTTCCTGACACACAAGACTCCACACAATTGCAGCAGTCACCATGGCAATCTATCTGGTCGAGGGTCTTCCTTTCCTTCATTGGCCCTCACCCTTCTCAGTATCATGTCCCTCTCCAACAAATAGCCCCACCTAGCAAGATGCCCAAAGTATGTGAGACAAAGCCTCATCACTCTTGTCTCCAAAAAGCACTCCAGCTGCACCCTGTCCAAGACATATCAGTTTGTTCTTTTGGCCGTCCATGGGATATTCAGTGCTCATTTTCAACATCACAGCAAAAAAAAAAAAAAAAAGTTAATTTTTCTTCTGTCATCTTTATTCATTTTCCAGCTCTCAGATGCATAGCAAGTGATCAGAAGGAGAATGGCCTGAATCAAACACACGTTAATCCTCAAACTGACATCATCATTCCTCAGTAATTTAGAGAGGTCCTTAACTGCAGATTTTCCCAGTGCAATGTCTCCCTATAGTGAATGACACAGAAACCATCAAAATGAACATGGAGGAAACACACAGAATCATTGTAATAGCAACAATTGATTGACACTGAAAAATTTCAGGCAGTATCCTACTAACTAACAGGGGTCAATGGTAATGACAGAAGAAGTGGAAGCTACATTTAAGGTATCGGCAAAAAATAAGAATCCAGAAATTGAGAGGATAACAATTGACTATTTTAATTAGCAAAAGCACTCTTGCATACGCTCACCAGTACATGCCAGGAAATTTGGAGAACATCTATCTGGCCAATGGATTGGAAGAGGTCCATATTTGTTCCCAGTCCCAAGAAAAGTGATCCAACTGAATGTGAGAACTATTGAATAATATCATTAATATCCCATGCAAGTAAAATACTGCTGATGATCATTTAAAAATTGCTAGAAGAGTAAAAAGATAGGGAACTTCCAGGAGTTCAAGCAGGATTTAGAAGAGGCCATGGCACCAAGGATGTCATTGCTGATGTCATATGGATCGTGGCTGAAATTCAAAATGCTAGAAATCCAAATTAGGCCATCAACTCTTTTTTTTTTTTAATTTTATTGGGAAAAATATATTGGGGGTACAAGGAGGTGAGGGTTGGGGGCAGAAGGGTGAGGATGGGCAGGGATAAAAGCTGCAGGGGTGCAGTTGCAGAGCTTCACAATTTGGTTGGGGGAGCAGGTGAAGGAAATGAAAAGGGTCCAGTGGGGACCAGATGCTACAGGGGAATGGTAAGCATATTCCAACTCTTACTGAAAACTTTGGGAAGGCCTTTCTCCTAGATCTTCCTCTGAGTTTAGGGATTTCTTGGTACAGAGATTCCAGGTGCAAAGAATGTGCTCTAGTTCTTTTTTCTTGATGGTTAGAAAATCCCTCTCTCCACTTTATTATTTGATCTCTTCTTTTTATCTTAAAAGATATTAAGTAAATATAAAAACAAATCCTCTAGTTAATATTCTACCTCATTATCATAATTGCTACATATACTGCCTCATTAAGATAGTAGAAGTTAGGATTTATATAACACAGAATAATTAAATCAGATCATAAAATGGATGATTATTACAAAATATTGAGAATAGTGACCTAAGCAAGTTACACATATTTGGGAGAGGGCATACTCCATGACAATATCTTTGGGTAACTTGTACTTATGATGCTAAAATTTAAAGCAACAAATTGATTAAAAGAATGTTGAGAATAGTAATTAAATGTTGTTTTAATGTACTTGCTTCTTTTTATCAAGTTCTTTGTTGAAAGTTAGAATATCACTTCAATGAATAGGTACTGTTTGATCATCTTTCTTGAATGAGATAAGAAATAATACAGTCTCTCAATCTCAAGTACAAATAAAATTCCAGATGTTACAGTGGTCTTTTCTACTGAAGATATATTCACAGATTTCAATTCCATTATATTCAGTTAAGTTTATAATAGTTCAACAGTAACAGCCATGATAATTTTGTTTTTCATATAAATAATAATAAAAGCCTAAGTCAATCACCACTGAGGCAAATCCAACTTCTGACAAACTTTGATACGGTTTGTAAGTTTGTATATGTTTATAGGAGGAACAACTGTCTACAATTCTATTGAAAAACAGTTGATGGATTTCTCTTGGTTACCAGCATAACAGGTAACGCTCTACGCCACCAGAGTTCTTTTAATAAATACAGTGAATCAAAATTATTGTGGGGATTTTAGTTTTTAAACTATTGAAGACAGTAGCAATATTCTTTAAGTATTTGAACGTGCCATATATTTTTCTATTTCTTATTTTAATATTACTTTTTACTTATGACAATCTGCTAGGAGATACTCTGAATTATAATTTCAACTACACACCTGGTAAAAAACAAGATAGAGAAAGCTTTTTTTTTCATGACCATAGTTCTAATCTCAAATTTTAGCTGGAGTAATAGATAAACTAAAGCCTCTTAACAAAACATTTTTATTTTTCTTTTATGTCCACTCCTTACGCAGACTTTTTTCCAAAACATTGACGAGTTTAAAAACAATTTTGAGACAGAGTTACTGGAGAATTCCCTCAGTCTTAATTTTTTATAATATATTTAAAATCTACTTATAAATTACTTAATCATGAAACTACACTTGTTTTTTTTAATAATTCCATATACAGCATTTTATTTGAAAAAAAATTACACTAGAGTAATATGATTGATATTCTTCTAAACTTTCAGACACAAAAATATTTTTAACATCATAAATTTCTAAAAGATTTTTTTATTTGACACAATTATTTCTCTATGTTTCAAAAAAAGAAAGTAGAATATTTTCTAAATTTATTTCTAATCAAAGATGCGAATTTGAGTCAAAGCTGGACTAACATAACAATTTTACTTCAGTAATTCTCTGTATAATTCATTACTGCATTAATTCCTTTGAATTAGCAAAGAAAGAAAATATTAACTGCAGAGGGTCAAGAACTGCAGCCTTCAATATGGACTTAGGCTCAATGTCCAGAAGACAAAAACTCTCACCACTGGACCATTCGGTAGCATCAGGATGGTTGGTGAAGAGATTGAGATTGTTCACAGCTTCAGTTTGCTCGGCTCCACGGTCAACACTCTTGGCACCAGTAGCCAGGAAAACAGAAAACGTATTGCAATGGGAAAGTCTGCGGTTAGGGACCTCTCTAAAGTACTCAAGAGCAACGGTGTCTCTCTGGAGACTAAGGTGCACCTGATACAGGCCATGGTTTTTGCAATCACTTGTTATGCATCAGAGAGTTGGACGATGACTAGGGAGGATAGAATGAGAATTGATGCCTTTGAGCTGTGGTGTTGGAGAAGAGTACTGAATGTACCATGGACTGCCAAGAAAACAAATTCACCCTAGAGAGGGTTAAACCAGGCTGCTCCTTGGAGGCAAGGATTCTGGGGCTTCGCCTGACATACTTTGGACATGTTGTAAGGAGAGACAGGTCTTTGGAGAGGTACATCATGCTGGGCAGAGTGGAGCGACAGAGCAGGAGGGGAAGACCCTCTATGAGGTGGATTGATTCAGTGACTGGGGTAATCGGGATGGATGTGTCAGAGGCAATGCGATTGGTGCAGGATAGAGCAGGGTTTAGGGCTGTTGTACATAGGGTCGCTACGAGTCTCAAGCGACTCGACGGCACATAACAACAACAACAACTAACAGCTTGCTATTACTTGGAAATTGTGAGAAGTCTTTAATAAAGTCTTTAATAAAGGTTAATATATAAAATAGATATTTCTGAAAAAATTGAATTGTAAATTGTAAACTAATAAACTTCAGTTTCAATTTTCTCACTTTTTAGTAAAACCAAAAATCAGGACAGAAAAATCTATTAAATAGACATAATTTTGACTGATGATATTGCTGTTGTTGTTGTTGAGTGGCGTCAAGTCATAGGCAACTCATAAAGACCCTATGAATCAAAATCCTCAACATTTGTGTGACTTTCGTCCTTTCTCCAAATTCACAGGGTTTCTGGAGTAATCTATTACAGAAGTGGATGCCACTCCTGCTTCCAAGCTTGTTTGCATCGGGGAACTCCACCAAACACTGTCCACCATGGGTAACCATTAACACATTTGACACCACATCAGTGGCTGTTTGATGGCAAAGGGGATTTGGTGCAGGAGGGGTGCAGGAGTGGTGCGGGAGGGGTGGGAGGAACTGGTTGCAAGTAACAGAAAATTTTTTGAAACCAAAATTTTTTTGACAATACAAAGCTTTGGCAACAAATGTGATGCAAATTGAATTCTTAAACACTGTGACTAGGAGTGTAGATCGTTAAGGCTTTTATAAAAAATTGGCAGCAACTACTAAATAATCTGAGTGACTGTGGCAATGGACTCATGTGTTTAAGGGATGAGAAGAATGGTGCAGGGCAGGACAGAGTTCAGATCAATTGTTCCTAAGGTTGCTATGAACTATTTACAACTTGACAGCATCTAACACAAAAATTGAAATGCTAACTGAGCTCCAGCAGACTAGTCCATAGGGAGGTGCACTGCTAACTCCAAGGTGGCTCCAGGAGACAAAGATGCCTAATCTCTTTTGATTTACAGCCTAGAAAATCCGCTGGAGGGTTACCTACTACTCAGTTCAGACTTGACAGAAATTTGTTGAGCAAATGTCTCGGCATATAGTCAACAAAGTACATTAAAACATTTTCAATATTCAAGTTTAATGTTCATTAAATATGTTCATATATGCTTATAGTATTATTATAATTTAATGTTCATTAAAACATTTTCACATATGTTCATAACATTATTATTTATAACAACATCCACTTGGAAGTAGCTCAAATGTTCATCAGTGGAAAAGGGGATAAATTGTGGTCTATTAAGCCTGTGCAAAGGAGTGGGTATGGTAGCTTTCCGGAGATTTATCTGTTCCTGACCCTGGAAAATGCTGCTAGCGCTCCAAGGAAAGTCAGTCTCAAGGAAAAGAATGATAATGGCTAGAAAAGGTTCATAATCAGGCTGAACCCCAAGCTCCCTTTGACCCTGACAGTGTGTAACAGTGGATGAAGAAAGTGGAGAAAGTCTCAGAACTGGAGTTTCAAAATAATTTTCTGTTGGAAGTTCAGCTTTACCCAAAAGGCTATGGGGTCAAGAAGTAGATTTGGAAACATCTGAGCAAAGAGAGGATCATAATGGTACCTATTCAGAAGCCAGGAGCCGGTTTGTGACTGGTTAGACACCAAACTTATGGAGGAACCAGCACGTGATGGGGAAGGTAATACTGAAGAAACCGTTGTGACTGGTAGTCCTATGTGGGAAACAAGCGTTCACTGGAATTTATGACAATTTTTATGATTTTTAGGGCTATTTGGGGAAAGAAAAGTACCACTGTTCAGAAATTTATAGACCATCTGCTCCAAAAAGATATGGTGGATTATGGGATGTTGGAAGAATTTGAAATAAAGGAAAACCGAGACAAGAAGCTGCAGAAGGATTCTCGTCTTACCATGGAGATGAGACATAAGCAGGGCAAAGAAAATCGCATAAGACATGAGAAAGAACTTGAGTGCCAAAGGAATTAAAAAGCCCTGAAAAAAAATCAGCCTTCTTAGAGTTCCAGCGCCTGGTGCAGAGAAGAAAAGAAAGGCTCTGGTGGCCAAGAAAGAAGAGGAGGGAATACAGGAGAGAGAGAGAAATAAGTGAGAGAAGACGCCGCACTGTGGCAGAAGCGTGGAAAACAGAGAATTAAAAGCAAGAAGAGGGGGCGCTCTGGTGGCCTAGTGGCAAGGAGCTGCAACTACAATCCCAGAGACAAATGGTTCGAATTCACCAGATGCTCTGCTGGGGAAGGAGGGGCAGTCTCCTCCTGTACCAGTCAGATCTGATTTGACTATACATTCACACAAAAATAATAAAATAAAATTTAAAAAAAATAGCAAGAAGAAAATTATAAAAGAAAGCCAGGGAAACACTTGTTTGGAAGAGCTCATCTTCCTCTGGTCAAAGAAAATATTGCAAAAGAAAGAGGAAATTGGGGGGGGGAGGGATTGCATAGCAATGAAATAATTTTTCTTTTACTCATCAAGGAGAAAAGTGAATTGGGGGAGGGGTTGGGCAGGGAAAAAAGTGCAACAATGAATGACAGGAAACCCTAAGTCGCTGTTAACATTAATTAAAATTAATTTTTAAAAAAAGAAAGAGGAAATTGTAAAAGTTATTAATTCCAGTTTCTAAGGACAACCATCAGTTGGGACTTTTAGCTTCTATTTTATTTATTCATTTATTTATTTATAACCCTGTGGGTGTTAATAACAAAATATGTATATCTCAAAAAGTATACATTCCATTTTTAGAAAATTCAAAATTTGAACAAAACAAAGTATAATGTTAATACATATAAAATTTTAGTTATGACTAGACATTGCTTCCTATCTGGAAGGAAATATAAATGTACCGTCTTAAGTGATCTGATTCTGTTTCTGAGAGTCAGCTATTTCCACTGATTGAAACTGTGCAATTTCATTATTGATGATCCTCCAAAAGTTTGTTTAAGAAAACAGGGCATTATTGTCTCACAAAATTGAAGACCTTAGAAATGTAAGTTAATACATCAATGTAATTAATGTTAATTTAAGTTCAGTTAATACATTCCCTAGTCTCTCCAGGTTATAGCTTAGTCCTTTTATAAGACTGTGTGGAGTATAGAGAGAACTTATATTTACTGGGTTTGTTTTTGTTTTTTTTTTTTTCCTTTTCAAATATAAAGCCAATGAACAAAGATTTAGTGGTCCTCATGAAGGTCTTGTGCCTAAACAGACAATAGTCAATTCTGTTCCCATTCTTCAGTTAATCAGTGAAATCATCAGAAGTAGAATATGTTCTAATTTTATTTTTGGTCAAATATCCGCTCCTGAAACTTAGTGTGGAGTAATTTCTTTCCCGACAGAGTATGGAAATTATTGAACAATATCATTAATATCACATGAAAACGAGATTCTGCTGAAAATGATCCAAAAGCGAATGGAGCAACACAGCAACAGAGCACTTCCAGATGTGCAGGCTGGATTTAAAAGAGGTCATGTTAGTAGGAATATCATAACTAATGTTAGATGTATCTTGGCAGAAAGCAGAGAAGAATATCTATCTGCGATTCATTGACTATGCAATGGTTTTTGACTATGTGGATCATGACAAGCTATGGCTGACTCTGAGAAGAATGGGAATCCCAGAACATTTGTGCTAATGCAAAACCTATACTTGGACCAAGAGGCAGTTGTCAGAACAGAACAAGGAGACACTAGACGGTTCAAAATCAAGAAGGGGGTCTGTCAGAGATGTATTCTGTCTCCATATCTTTCCAATGTGTATGCAGAACAGATCATCTAGGATGTTGGCCCGTATGAGGAGGAATGCGGCATCTGGATTGGTAAAAAAGGTTCATCAACAACCTGAATTATGCAGATGATACAACCCTGCTTGCTGAAACTGAGGAGGACTTTAAGCACTTGCTGCAGAAGGTCAAGGATTGCAGTCTTCAATACGAATTGAAGCTCAACATCAAGAAAACAAAGATTGTTTGGAGTCCAGGGCAGCTCTGGGTGGCCATGGTCTTCACCCTGTACTTGCTGCTGCAGGCCGCCCTGCTCTGTGTCAATGCCATCACTGGGCTGTGCAAGGAGCACTTCCTCAAGAACATTGGCTGGGGAACAGACCAGGGAATTGGCAGATTCGAAAAGGAACCAGGAATTAAATCACAGCTAATGAACCTCATTCGATCTGTAAGAACTGTGATGTGGGTGCCATTGATAATAGTAAACTCAATTGTAATTGTATTACTTTTATTATTTGGGTGAAGACCAGCCAAGGAAATGGAAATTCTGAAGAAGAAGCTGCCAGCCGAAGTTACAACTTTGAGATTATTGCAAAATAGATATCTTAGCTGGCCAAACTTGCACTTGACAAAAATGTAAAACTGATAATAAAACAAGAGTTCTGATTTTAAAAAAAAGAAAGAAAGAAAACAAAGATTCTCACCACTGGGTTGATTAGAAGCATCAGTATGGATGGTGAAGAGATTGAGATTGGTAACAGTAGTAGTTTGCTTGGCTCCACAGTCAATGCTCTTGGTACCAACAGTCAGGAAATCAAGAGATTAATTGAATTGGGAAAGTCAGCTTTAAAGGACTTCTCCAAAGTACTGAAGAGCAAAGACGCCAGGCTGGAGATTAAAGTGTGCCTGATCTGGGCTATGCATCAGAGAGCTGGACAGTGACTAGTGATGACAGAAGGAGAATAGATGTTTTTGAGCTGTGGTGCTTCAGAAGAGTGTTGAATATACCATGGACCGCTAGGAGAACAAACAGATTTGTCCTGGAGAGGGTAACACCAGGCTGTTCCTTGGAGTGAAGGATTCTGAAGCTTCATCTGACATACTTTGAGCATGTTGCAAGGAGGGACCAGTCTTTGGAGAAGGACATCATGTTTGGGAGAGTGGAGGGACAGTGCAGGAGAGGCGAACCCTCGATGAGATGGGTCAATTCTGTGATTGGGTGGTGGGAGTAAGTGTGTCAGAAACAGTGAGGTTGACTCAGGATAGAACAGGATTTAGGGTTCTTGTACATAGGGTTGCTACGAGTTGCAAGCAACTTTACAGCACATAACAACAACAACAAAGTACATCAGTTAAGATGAGAGGGTTCCTCCCTGTTGTACTCCTTTCTTGATTTGGTATCATGCAATGTTCCCTTGCTCTGTTAATATAAGAGCTTCCTTATATAGGTATAGGTTTCACTTGAGCACAACCAAGTGTTCTGGGATTCTCATTCTCAATGTTAGCCATGGTTTGTTGTGACTTACACAGGCAAATACCTTGAAATTGAAACAAAAAAAAAAACCAAAAAGATCAAAATATGACCTTGACTCTATCTCATCTGAATTTAGACACTAACTCAAGAACAGGTTTGAAGCTTTGAACACTAATGAACAAAGACCAGATGAGCTGTGGCATAATATCCGGAGTTTATCCATGAAGAAAGCAAAAGGTCATTATAAAGACAGAGGAGGAATAAAAGATCAAGATGGATGCCAGAAGAGACATTGAATATTGCACTAGAATGCCAAGAAGTAAAAAAAAAAAAAAGGGAAGAAATCAAGAAGTTAAAGAGTTGAACAGAACATTTCAAAGGTCAGCTCACAAAGTCAAAACAAAAATAAGGAAATGTGCAAAGAGCTGGAATCAGGAAATCAAAAGGGAAGAACTCACTTGGCATTTGTTTTTTTTAAGCTAAAGGAACTAAAAATAGATTTAAGCCTTAAGCTGCAATACTTCAAGATGCTATGGGCAAAATATTGAATGATCCAGAAAGCAAGACATGCACACACACACACACACGCACACACACACACAGAGAGAGAGAGAGAGAG
Source organism: Elephantulus edwardii (assembly GCF_000299155.1). NCBI lineage: Eukaryota > Metazoa > Chordata > Mammalia > Macroscelidea > Macroscelididae > Elephantulus > Elephantulus edwardii. Next base: position 8,062,058 of record NW_006399886.1, read on the forward strand.
AAGGAAGGAATACACAGAGTCACTATACCATAAAGAATTGGCTGACACAATAATTTAATGAAATAGCACTTGGCCTCATAAATCATCAAGAGCTGTGGGGACTAGGATAAAAGAAAGAGTGCTTCCCATACTAAGGAAATAGACTTCTTGCAGTGGGTAAGAATTGAGGAAGAATGGAGCAAGACCCTGGTGGAAGTGAGTCCCTGGTGGCAAGACCTTGGTGATGGTGGTGGAGAAATCATGGCATTACTGTGAGAAACTGTGGTAAGATGTAACTGGAGGAGCCCTGAGATAAAAGCCATAGATAAAGATTTTCCTGTGTTTTCTGGATAATTAAGGAGAAACTGACTTATAACTGCTCTGAGGCAAACCTTGCTGGATGACTGAGGAAACCAAGGCTTCTTGAATTTGTGTTGTTGAACTGAACTGAAACTTCTAAACCTGGACTTACATTCTGAGGTATTCTTTGTCTTTCCCTCTTGCCAATTTACTTTGCTAATAATACCATTCTCAGTACCACAACTATGAGTCTGTAAACCAGCAACAAATAAAAGAAACTTTTGCTGCTGTTGTGGCTCTAGAAGCATCACTGGGCTATGTGTGTGGTGAACAACTGTGAATTCTCATTCTGTCTTGCCCTTTCAGAGAAATGCTCATGGCCCTTTAACACCTTATTCCATTTTCTGGTCCCTAGACAGGAGTCAAAAACAGATCCTGAATGTGTATCTAATTGACTTCTTTGCCAGGAGACCAGAGAACCAGATGGTGCTGGTTAACACTATTGAGTGATTAAAAAGATGCTATAAAAGAATAAAGAGTATTTAAAATAATAAAAATACAAGATATTATTTGGAATTCTCAAGGTGTCTATGTTTTCTTGAGACAGTGGGCCTGGAGGTCATTCTACATCAGAAACTATTCTTGAAGAAAATATTTAAAACCTAAACCGTACCCTCCTATGATGTCTTCTTTAATCCAAACAATAGTTTAGCTAATGAAGATAAGAATGTCTTCCTTGAGTCTTGAGCTCTTTAAAGAATTATTCATGAAGGAATAAATTAATCACAGAAACCCTGGAGATTAGTAGAAAATTTGGGGAGCATCAAGTTTGTTTCCATGATAGTAAAACAATTAGGTAAAGATATTGAGAAAGGTGGCACAACTTGAAAAATGTTACCAATGCCACTGAATTGTACATGCAAAAACTGTTGCATTAGTTTATGTTTCACTGTGCATATTTTCACCAATAATACATAGAAAAAAACAAATAAACAATAACAAAGAAGGCTCAAAACCAGACGTGGAAACAAAAGAGAAACCATTGAACAAGAAATAGGAATGATAAAAATGTCAAATGAGAAAACAAAGTAGTAAGATATTACTATGATTGCATATGTAACCTGTTTGTAGAACAGCACCAGTATTAGTAAAAACAGAATTATTCACAAAAAATTTTGACAATAAAACTAAAAAATATAAGTTAGGTTTGAAATTTAAATTGATAAAGCAGAACTACTGAAAGAAATAAAGAACATGTAGAAATATTAAAATATACAGCATTCACTACTGAAAAGAAAAGTTATTGGGAGCAGAAATAGGAAAGATTTTACATATTAGAATGGATTATGAACAAAAATAATAAGAAAATAAAAGAAAGGTGATGTTCAAACAAATCAAGATATTTTCCTACTGTTTGAAGAAAGATTTTTGTTTAAAGATTGACATGATTCCCTGAGTAATAGGAAGGATTAATAAAAAGGTCATTTAATTAGACAGATCCTGGTGAAAAACTTTGAATTCCAATAGTAAATAGGAAGTCTTATAAGTTTCTATAAGAACAGGTAACTTTCAAAGAAAAGAGAATCAGATATTTTTATTTGTAATATTTGACTTAGAAATTAATGTAATATTACCTACTGAGTCAAAAACAAATAGACCTATGTTACTATTCATTTTTCTCAGATAAAATTAAAGATCATTATAGATCGTTTAAACATATTCATAAATACATATGGTTTAAGAAAAACAATCATGAAAATGTAATAAACTAATTCCAATCAATTACTAGCAATTTCCAATAAGATACTGTGAAAAATGAGGACAGCAATTAAGTAGAGTGATAAATAATGAATCCCACAATTTATATGATATTTTACAATGTAAGATTTCATTATGACTGTTGTTGTTGTTAAGTGCCATCATGCAGTATGACTCATAGTGACCCTATGAACAACATATCTGAACCCTGTCCTGTGCCATTTTTACCATATCTCACACATTTGAGTCCATTGCTGCAGTCATTATATCTATTTGTTTGCTTGAAAAGCTTTCTCTCTTTCACTGTCTTTCAACCTTCCCTTGCATGATGATTATGACTAGGTAATTTTAAAATTCTAGAAAATAAAGTTCTTTTATGTTAAATATAGCAAAATTGTGAGGTAAACCCTCAAAATAAATTTCAATAAAACCTAGGACCTTTAAGATATCCAAGAATTGAAACGTTTCTCTCTCTCTCTCTCATCTATCATCTATATCTATATCATATCTCTCTCTCTATCTCTATCATCTCTATCTCTATCTCTATCATCTATATCTATGTATCTATCTATAACTATATCTATAAAACTGGGAGAATGGAAAGTGGGATCCAATACATATTGTATATATTGTTAGTTAATTACTCAATTTTTATTTGTCTGAGTACTGGGAATTAAATTTAAATAATGGCTGTACATCTGAGAGCTGGATAATGAATAAAGATAACAAAAGAATCAAGTTTTGGTGCTGGAGAAAAGTATAGAACACACCATGGACTTTCAAGAAAACAAAGAGATTTGTGTTAGAAAATCTGAAACCAATTTACTCTTGGAGACAAGGATTTTTAAGGTCATCCCACATACTTTGATCATGCTGTCAGAATGAGCCAGTCTTTGGAGAAGGACCTCATATTTGGAAGGGTATTGAGTCAATGCAGAAGGAAGACCTTGCGTGAGATGGAATAGCACATTGATTGTGTTAAAAGTGGATAATACTAGAGACATGAAATAGGTGATTGTATGAACTATGATAGAAATTACATCACATTCTTACAAAAATAGTATAAAATCTTGGTGATATGGATTATTTTCAAGTAGGTGCATGTAATAAAAATTGTCACTTGAACACAGTGAATAGAAAATAGAATCTTAATTAAATGCCTCCAAATAAAAATGAGCTTACTTTATACAACTACTAAATTTTATTGCAATAGTTTTAGTAGTTGCAAAGACAAACGCATAAATCCAATCACAAAACATCCTAAATTTTATTTAAAGAATGATTATATACCTTACAATGCTATGAAATATTATGATTCTATTAAAAGTACTTAAATATTTCGCTATGATGAAGTATGCTTATAGTATTCTTTTATGGAGGTCTTGTGGACTAGTGGGTAAGGAACTGCGTTGCTAACCCCAAAACACATGGCTTTACATTGTTGGTTGAATAACATCAATATTTACATTGTATTTGACTTCATTTCCTGGTGTTTTGATGACAAAACAAGAGGTAGGCTTTTTCTTCTGTAAGTTAGACATCTGAATTCAGGTATTACCTCTAGGGGAAGGACACTCTTTTTCTCTTTCATCTTTTAGTATCTGTTGGCAATCACTACTGTTACTGGGGTTATACACTGTTCAAAATAATTATTGTTATTGGGATTCTATTAGTCTACATCATGTTTTCACACAGCAGCTACCATCGACACATGCCTGTCAGTCTATAGTAAGAATTTCGTGGTTAAGAGCCAGCATAAACACTATTGGAGAAAGCAGAAATCATTCACATCAGTACTTTCCAACAACATCATTCTAACCTCATCCAGTGCCCCCAAAACAAGCAGATGCAACATGAGAGTGGCCAAGTCTGACATTTACCCATGTCGTCAAAGGGAACTGTCTTCATCAATAATGTTGATTGCACCAAAATAGCTTAAAGATCAAACACACCACCCGCACTCCCAATTGCTTCTACACCTCTTTCTGCAAATCATTAAGATCTAATATTCATTATTGACTCAAAGACTTTACTCAGAGTTGTGGTACTGAGTCTAAGGTTTATTAGAGAAATAGATTGGGAATGCGGGAGGCAAAGAATATAACCCAATTCAAGTTCATGTCTAGCTCAGCAGTCCCAATCCAGATTAACAACAAAACAAAATTCTTCAATTAGTAAAAGTCCCAGTTTCAATTCAAAATTCAAAAAAGCCTCTGGTTTTTTTTAATCATAAAGCAAGTTTTGCCTCAGAGCAGTTACAAGTCAGTATTTATTTCAATCATTGAGCAAGCAAAACCTTTAACTGTGGCCTTTATCTCAGGGGTCCTCTGGTTACACCTTGACACAGTCTTTTGACACCTGTGCTGCAGTCTCTCCTCTCACTAACACTGTCACCAGAGTCTTGCTCTACAGTCTCTCTGTCTCTGTCATCAGTCCATCACCTTGATGATTTGCAAGACAATGTGTCCACAGTTAAGGTAGTACAAGGTTCAAATATATTATTCACAGACTTCATATGATTATCTGAAAGTGGCCATGGATGGTCAATCATATCTCACTAATGTCTAGTATGTCATTATTCATGTGTTCAATTTCTTTTTTTTTCAATTTTGTTTTATTAATTTTAATGAACACTTACAGAGATTTGGGATTTTCATTCATTCATTTTTTTGTTTACCTTCATCCCCCCAGTTCGCTCCTCTCTTTGAAAAGCAAAAGATAAACTTCTTCTTTGGCATACATGCCCCCTTTCCTTACGCTGCCCCCCCTCCAACACCTTGCCCCAAATGCACTCCACTACACAATCTTAATTCTGGATTCCTCTGATAATCATTATATGCTATCATATATCACTTTTAAACTGTCCTCTCCCTCATCTGTTCCATTTCAATTTTAGCAATTTCCAGTTTTCCAACATTCAAGCTATGAACATTTCATGTACCAATTGTTAAATGATGAAAACATGCCTAAGTAAAAGAGCTGGATAGAAGATTTCAAAGGGCAACTAGGGAAAACAAAACAAAATAATATGATGGAATGTGCAGACAGCTGGAATTGGAGAATAAAAAGAGAACTCGCTCTGCCTTTCACTAGCTGAAAGAACTGAAGAACAAATTTAAGCCTAATGCCACAATGTTGAATGATGATATAGGTAATATATTTAATGACCCAGAAAGCATCAGAAAAAAAAATGGAGGGACTACACAGAGTCACTGTACCAGAGATAATTGATTGACACTGAAAAATTTCAGGAAGTACCATACGAACACGAGCCAATGGTAATGAAAGAGGAAGTGGAAGCTGCATTGAGGGTATTGAAAAAAAATTAAGGCACCAGGAATCGATGGGATACCAATTAACTAGTTTCAATTAACAGATGCAGCCTTGAATACACTCACCAGTCTATTCCAGGAAATTTAGAGGAAGGCTGTCTGGCCAATGGATTGGAAGAGGTCCATATTTGTCCCTACTCCCCAAAAGGGTGATCTAACTGAATGTGAATTTATCAAACAGTATCAATGATATCAAATGCAAGTAAAACACTGCTGAAGATAATTTAAAAATTGCTGGAATAGTACATAAATAGAGAACTTCCAGAAGTTCAAGCAGGATGTAGAAGAGGCTTTGGCACCAGGGATATCATTGCTGATGTCAGTTGGATCCTGTATGAAAATAAGGAATACTAGAAGAATGTCTTTCTGTGCTTTATTGAGTATGCAAAGGCATTTGACGGTGTGGATCATGACAAGTTGTGGCTGATATTGAGAATGGGAATCCCAGGGCACTTGATTGTGCTCATTAAGAGCCTATACCTGGATCAGGAGGCTGTTGTGCAAACAAAGCAGGGAACAAACAGTGCGTGGCTTAGGATTGGGAAGGGTTGTGTCAGGGATGTATTGTATCTCCATACCTGTTCAGGCTATATGCTGAGCAAAATATCCAAGAGGCTGGACTCTGGGAAGAGGAATGCAGCATCAGGATTGGAGGGAGACTCATCAATAGTCTGTGTTAGTCAGACGATACAACCTTGCTTGCTGAAAGTAAGAAGGACTTGAAGCACTTGTTGCAGAACATCAAGGATTGCAACCTTTATTATGGATTGTGTCTCAATATGAAGAAAACAAAGATGCTAAGCAATGGAGCAATAGACAGTGTCGCAATGGATAGAGGGAAGACTGAAACTGTTAACAGCTTCATATTTCTTGTATCCACTATTAACACTGTTAATATGAGCAGTCAGGAAATAAGGAGACACATTGCACTCAGGAAATCTGCAGTTAGGGATCTTTCCAAATTATTAAGAAATAGTGGTGTCAGTTTGAGGCCCAAGGTGTGTCTGATTCAGGCTATAGCCTTTCCAATTACTAGTCATGCATCTAAGACCTGACCAATGAATAGGGATGACAGGAAAAGAATTGACACCTTTGAGCTGTGGTATTGGAGAAGAGCACTGAACATTATATGGGTGGGGAAAAAATTGATAGATAAGTCTCGGAGAAGGTGCGGCCATAGTGCTCTTAGGAGGCAAGAATGATGAGGCTTTGCTTCACAAACTTTGGACCTATTGCTAGGAGATGGACATGATGTTGGGAAGGATGGAGGGTTGCCAAAGTTGAGTAAGACCCTCAACCATGTGGATTGATTGACACAGTGACTGCTGCAATGCACTCTGTGTGTCAGGAAATGGGAGGATGGCACAAGACCTGACTAGGTTCAGATCTTTTGCTCTTAGGATCTCTATGAGTTGTACTTGACTCAATGGCACCTAACAACAACAATCTGCAGCAAATGAAAATTAAGTATGAAATCTTCCCTCTTCATTGAAATTATGCTTGAACACAGAATGCTACATTAATCATGCTAATTACATGTCTCATATTTTGATTAAATATTGTTCTTGTTATGTACCATCAAGATGATTAAGACTCATAGAGACCCTGTGTACAATAGCTCTGAATCCTGCTATATCCTGAGCCAATCTCACTGTCTCTGACACATCTACCCTCTTTTACTCTGTTATTTTGTCAATGCATCTCATACAGGGTCTATTGTGTCTCATGAAGGGTTTTTCTCTCTTGCACTCTCCCTTTAACCTTCCAAGCATGATATCCTTCTCCAAAGTCTGGTCCATCTTGCTTACATGTCCACAGTATGGGAGATGTAGTCTCAAAATTCTTGCCTCCAAGGAGAACTCTCTCCCTTTCCAGGACAGGCTGGTAGTTCTGAAGGGAGTGCATGGTATATTCAATACTCTTTTACAGCACCACAACTCAAAGGCATCGGTTCTTTTTCTGCCATCCTTAATCATTGTACAGCTCTCTGATGCATAGCAAATAAATGTAAAGACTATGGTCTGGGTCAGGTGCACCTTAGTCTCAGTATTGACATTCCTCACTCTGAAGCGCTCTGGAGAAATACCTGACCACAGATTTTCCTAATGCAATCCATCTTTTGATTTCCTGACTGCTTGTGCCAAGAGAGTTGATTATGGAACTTAGCAAACTGAAATTGTTAACAATTTCAATCTCTTCTCCATGTATCTGATGCTGCCAATTGGCCCCGTGGTGAGAATCTTTGTTTTCTTAATGTTGAACTTCAATCCTTATTGCAGTCTACAGTTACTGATCCTCTGCAGCAAACATTTCACAACCTCCTCAGTTTCAGCAAGTAAAGTCATTTGCATAATGCAGGCTGTTGATGAGTCTTCTTCCAATTCTGATGTCACCTCCCTCCTCATAAAGACCAGCCTCTTGAATGATCTGTTTTGCGTACAGATTGAAAAGGTATGAAGACAGGATGTATCCTGATACATTCCTTTTCTGATTTTAAACTATGTCTTGTTTCCTTGCTCTATTCTGACAACTGCCTCCTGGTCAAAGTATAGGTTTTGCAAGAGCATAATCGGATATTCTGGGATTCTCATTCTTCTCAAGGTTACTTACAATTTGCTCTGATCTATAGAGTCAAAGACCTTTGCATAATCAATGAAACACAGACATTCTTCTGATACTCTCTACATTCATCCAAGATCCGTCTGACATTGCCATTGATTTCCCTAGTGCCACACACAGTCTCATCTAAGCCCAGCTTGTATTTATGGCAGTTCTCAGGTGATTTATTGTTCCAGTTGCTTTTGGATCAGCTTCAGTAGGATTTTGCTTACATATAATATTAGTAATATCATATGATAATTTCCATACTCTGCCTCATGACTTTTCTATTTTGAATGGGAATAAATATGGATCTTTAGTAGTCATTTGGTCAGGTGGTTTTCCTCTATGTTACTTGGCAGCTTGGGAAAACACAGCAAGATACTATAATGAAATGTGCAGAGACCTGGAATCAGAAAAATCAAAAGGGTCAAACTAGCTCAGTGTTTCTTAAGCTGAAAGAGTTGAAAAACAAAGTCAAGCCACAGGTGGCAATACTTAAGGATAGTTTGGGTAGAATGTTAAATGATACAGGATCTAACAAAAGAAGATGGAAGGAGTACACAGAGTCACTGTATCAGAAGGAATTGGCTTGCACGGAGGAATTTCATGAAATAACATACGAGTAAGACCCTATGGTGATGAAAAAGGAATATCAAGTTGCTGTGAAGGAATTGGCAAAAACCAAGGCTACAGGAGTTGATGGCATACCAATTGATTTATTTCAACAAACAGATTCTGTCCTGGATGTGCTCAGTAAGTTGTGCCAGAAATCTGGAGGAGAGCCAGCTGGCCGACTGACTGGAAGAGATTGATATTTGTTCCCATTCCAAAGAAAGGAGACCCAACAGAGTGTGGGAATTATCGAACTATATCATTGATATCACATGCAATCAAGATTCTGCTGAAAATTATCCAAAAACGTTTGGAACAATTTGTCAACGAAGAACTGCCAGACATGCAGGCTGGATTTAGAAGAGGTCGTGATACTAGGGATATTATACCTAATGTTAGATGGATCTTGGCAGAAAACAGAGAAGACTAGAAGAATGTCTGTCTGTGCTTCATTGACTATGCAAAGGCTTTTGACTGTGTGGATCACAACAA
>NW_006399886.1:8072151-8086544 GCF_000299155.1 Elephantulus edwardii
AAGGATTCTGAAGCTTCATCCGACATACTTTGGGCATGTTGCAAGGAGGGACTGGTCCTTGGAGAGGGACATCATGTTTGGGAGAGTATTGGGACGGCATAGGAGAGGAAGACCCTCGATGAGATGGATCAATTCTGTGAGTAGAGTGGTGGATATGAGTTTGTTTGAGACAGCAAGGTTGGCACAGGATAGAACAGTGTTTAAGGTTCTTGTACATAGGGTCGCAAAAGACTCGATGACACATAACAACAACAATATTGACTTTTCTTTAAGGTGAGCCTGATCCAGGCCATAGTCTTTGCAATTACTTGTTATGCATCAGAGAACTGGACAATGATTGATGATTGATGGAGAATTGATGCCTTTGAGCTGTGGTGCTTGGAAAAGAATATTATCTTGTGTGGATAAAAACACAATGATGAATAACATTGAGAAGAATGGGAATTCTAGAACATTTACTTGTGTTTATGCAATGCTTAAACATAAACCAAGAAAAATGTCTAATCAGGATAGACATATATCAGGGATGTATCCTTCCTCTACGCCTACTCAATTTGTATTATGAGCAAATAATTTGAGAAGCTGAATATAATGGAGAACAATATAGCATTAGGATTGAAGGAAGATTCATCTACAAACTGAATTATACAGATAACAAAATTTTTCTTGCAGAAAGTGAAAACAACTTGAAGCATTTCCTGAAGAATATCCAGGACTACAGTCTTCAAGATATGTTACATATCAACAACAAAGGAATAAAAATGTTCAACACTGGATCAATAGACACTCTTTTAAATGATTGAGAAAAGATTAAAATTATTAATGATTTGTTTTACTTGGATACACAATCGCCACTCTTAGCAGCAGCAGTCTAGAAATCAAAGGACATATTACACTGGCATAATCTGCTTTCACAGACAACTTCAAAGTGTGAATATGCAAGGACATCTTTTAAAGACTAAGGTATGCTTCATCTAAGTGATAGTATTTTTATTGTTTCTTATGCATCGAAAACTTGGACAATGTATAAAAAAACTATGAAATAATTGTGCCTTTGAGTTGTGGTGTTGGAGAGAAGTTTTGTCTTTACAATGCAAAGTCAAAATCTAGATATGTCTTGGATAAAGTAAACCAGCGTGCTTTATAACAGAAAGAATGATGAAATTCTATCTCACATAGATCGGGTTTGTTGCCTGGAGGGACTAGTTCTGAGAAAAAGACACTATGCTGGTAAAGGTAGAAGGTCAGTGAGAGAAAGAAAGATCCTCAAATAACATGTTGTTTTTTGTAATTTGGCATCGAGTAGCTTGTGATTCATAGTGACCCTCTGTACAACAGTCCTGAAACCTGCTCTATTCTGTGCCAACTTTATTGTCTCTGACACACATGCCCTTCTTACCCCAGTCACTGTGTCAATCCACCTAATCTATGATCTCCCTCTCTCCGTCCTTCCACCCTTCCAAACATGATATCCCTCTCCAAGGACCAGTCCCTCCTTGCAACATGCCCAAAGTATATCAGACGAAGCCCCAGAATCCTTGCCTCCAAAGAGCAGACTGGTTTCACCCTCTCTAGGACAAACCTGTTTGTTCTCCCAGCAGTCCATACTATATTAAAAACTCTTCTCCAGCAACACAGTTCAGAGGCATTTTCTTTATATCATCCCTAGTCATTGTCCAGCTCTCTGATGCACAGCAAGCAAGTGAGAAGACTATGGTCTGGATCAGGTGTACCTCAGTCTCCAGACTGACATCATTGCTCTTCATTTCTTTGGAGAGGTCCCTGAGAGCAGACTTGCCAAATTTAATTTGTTTCTTGATTTCCAGTCTGTGGGTACCAAGAGTATTGATTATTGAGCCAAGCAAAATAAAGCTGTTAACAATCTCAATCTCTTCACCATCTATCACAATGCTGCTAATTGGCCCATTAATGAGAATCTTTGCTTTTTTGCTGTTGAGCTTTAATCCATATGGAAAGTTGTAGTCTTTGATCTTTTACAGCAATTGTTTCACATCCTTCTCAGTTTCAGCAAGCAGGGTCGTGTCATCTGCATAAGGCAGGTTGTTGATGAATCTTCCTCCAATCTTGATGCCACATTCCTCCTTGTACAGCCCAACCTCCCAGATAGTCTGTTCTGCATGTAGATTGAAAAGGTATGGAGACACACCCTTCCCAATTTTGAACCATACAGTGTCTCTTTGCTCTGTTCTAAAGACTGCATCTTGGTCCAAGTATAGGCTTCGCATAAGCACAAGCAAATGTTCTGGGATTCTTATTCTTCTAAGAGTCAGTCACAGTGTTTTGTGATCCACACAGTCAAATTCCTTTGCATAGTCAATGAAACACAGATGGACATTCTTCTAGTACTCTTTGCTTTCAACCAAGACCTATATAACGTTAGCTATATTATCCCTCATACCACAGCCTCTTCTAAACCCAGCCTGCACCTCTATCAGTTCTCTGTGACAGTAATAATGGTAATCAAATTAAAATGACCTAACAACAACAACTGCAATTGGAAGAAATTTGTATTTTTGAAATTTCAAAACTTATTCATTTTCTTTAAACTTCCTTTTAAAACAAATTCACATTTACAGAATAATTATAAGGATAATACAAACAGAACTTATTTATCCCAATTGGTTGTTATGTGCCATGAAGTCAACTATGATTTATAGTGATCCTAATAAACAGGATCTGAATCTTGCCTATCTATGCCATCCTGACCACCTCCAATGCACCTTAATCCATTGTTATAAGCACTGTGTTCGATTATCTTTTTGTGGATCTTCCTCTCTTACACTGACTCTCTGCCTTTGCAAGAATAATGTCCTTCTCTAGATACTGGCATCTCCTAGCAACATGGCCTAAGTATATGAGACAGAGTTTTGCCATCCTTGCCTCCAAAAAGCACCTTGGTTTCTTTCACCTTTTTCAAGACTTGCCTCTTTGTTCTCTTTTCAATCCATTGTTTTTGTTGTTGTGTGCCATCAAGTCAACTGAGACTCATACCAACTCTATACCTTGCCCTATCATGAGCCAGTATCACTGACTCCACACACCTAACCCTATTGCCCCAATGACTATGTCAATCCATCTCATCTTCCTCTTCTGCAGTGTCTCTCAGTCCTTCCAGGCATGATGTCTTTCTTCAAAGACTGCTCTCTTCTGACCAAATGCCCAAAGTATGTGAGATGGAACATCAAAATCCTAGCCTCCAAGGAAACATTTAGTTTCACCCTCTCCAAGGCAGAACTATTTGTTTTCCTGGTGGTCCATATTCTGTTCAATATTCTCCAGCACCACAACTCAAAGACATGAATTCTACTTCAGCCTCCATTGTTGTTGTTGTTGTTGTGTATCATCAAGTGGAAACTGACCCATCGCTGATCCTCAAGTGAGTTTTTAGAGCAGGTAATCATACAGGAGAAGATTGCCCATCCTTCTTCCTCAGAGCAGCTTGTGAATTCCAACCTCATGCCATTGGATTGTACCACAGCTTCTTGACACTAGACCACAACTGCACCCAGAGTTTCCATTAATAATATATATATATTTTTTACTTAAAATGACACTTTCAATGTTAATACATTATTCTTTATCAAAGTCCAAGCTTTATTCAAATGTCCTTAGTTTTACTTTATATGCCAGCCTTCGTTATTTCAGGATATTCGACATGCTTATCAATATAACTTTTATAACCATTGAATTTTACTTTTACTATGTGGTAGGACGATACAAAAACACAATGTTTGTGGCCTTCCAAGGTGATCAGATAGCCTGCTAATAATGTAAATTGCACTTTTTTGAAGTGAGCATGCAAATAAGGTTTGTAATGGGTACAGAGTTGAAGTGAGAACTCCAAGATAGACTATTCAAATCTACCATCTGGTCTGAACTAGGAAAATGAGCAATTGCCTCTTATGCAAAGTACAGCTTCTGAAACACATTGAAGGAAGGATCAACTATGTATTGATCCCATCTTAATGACAATCAACAACAAAAATGGGGTTAGTGAGTTTTGTCATTCTGTTCAGATAAAACTGAGGAAATTCAGAGGCAGAGAATAAGAATCTTTTTATAATCAAGGAAGAAGCTTGGAAGATGGCATGCACTTTAGGTCAGAGTTTTCTACACATCAGCTATGATACAAATATGACAACTCCAATTGAAACAGCAAAGAAAGCAGAGATAAAGTTGAACTAGATCTGCTGCCTGAGGGAGCCAGAGTAGAATGTCTTGGCCTAGACTGATTAGCAGAGTGGAGCAGTAATGTCACATATTTGGCAGAACTAAAAGAGCTGTGTAACTCTTGTTGGGCACAGGACTCAGAGCTGCAAGTACCAGAGACAAAGACGCCTGCTCAAAGTACACCTGAGGAGATTTCCTGATTAAAAACTAGTATCACTTAAGACATTCATTTTCATACTGAATACCAATACAAAAGAGATAAGTTCACAATGTTGATTTTTAAGAGAATATTTGCAATGAATAAATTATTTCAACTATATTTTTTTTTAAAAAAGTATCCTGTTTTGGGAAAGTCAGCTGTGAGGGACCTCTCAAGAGTACTGAAGAGCAATGATGTCAGGCTGGAGACTAAGGTGCGCCTGATCCAGGCTATAGTCTTCACAATTACGTGCTATGCATTGGAGAGCTGGACAGTGAATAGGGATGATAGGAGGAGAATTGATGCCTTTGAACTGTGATGCTGGAAAAGAGTGTTGAATACACCATGGACTGCTAGGAGAACAAAGAGGTTTGTCCTGGAGAGGGTGAAGCCAGAATGCTCCTTGGAGCAAGGATTCTGGGGCTTCATCTGACATACTTTGGGCATGTTGCAAGGAGGGACATCATGTTTGGGAGAGTGGAGGGACGGCGGAGGAGAGGAAGACCCTCGATGATATGGATCGATTCTGTGAGGGGAGTGGTGGGAATGAATGTGTTTGAGACAGCGAGATTGGCACAGGATAGAATGGGGTTTAGGGCACTTGTACATAAGGTCGCTACGAGTCGCAAGCCACTCAATGGCATATAGCAACAACATCCTGTTTCTAGCCTAAATTTTATAACCTGTTACTTCCCTAAGAAAGCCCATGGTCATGAGTATTTTGAGTTACGTGGGTCACTGTGATTGATTAGTGAATCTAATAAGAGAGTACATTGTTCTGGTAGCCGGTCTAGTGGGTAAGGAGTCACACTGAAATCCAAAGACAGGTAGTTTGAGTCCATTAGTTGCTCTGTGGGAGAAAGATAGAAATTTCCTCTCTTTACAGGCTCAGAAAACCCATCAGAGGGTCAGCTGTGAATCAGTTCCAACTCAACAGACCACATTGCAACAATAATAGTAGAAGAGTATTGAGAACCTTGAGAAGGAGGGATAGTGTTAGAATTCATAGAATGTATAACTGCATGGTAGCATATCTGACTTCATCTGACCCAGCTTTGTGCTTTTCATGTTACCCAAGAGGATTCTTCTCCTCCCTTGCGGTGTTAGGGTAAGTAGACTTTTATGTCTCACACCAGCTAGAGAGAATCCTACCAATGATACTGCATTCGTTTGATGGGTTTTATCTCCTTAACGGCCTCTGCATCATGATAACCAAAACCCCTGCCTTCAAGTGGATTCTAACTCCTATCAACCCTGTAGGAGAGAATGGAATTGTTTCATAAGATCTCCAAGGTTATAAATCTTCATTAAGCAAATTGCTTCATCTTTCTCCCGCAGAGTGCTTACAAATATTTTAGTTAGCAGTCAATCCCTCACCACTGCACTACTTGGGCTTTTTAGTTGTTATCATTTAAATATAATAATTTCAGCTGATATGCCAAGTCTTATTTTAAAATTTTCTACTCTTTCTTTAAAATTTATATCATTAGTATTTTTTCCCATCAAAAGCAACTCAATAGCATATAAAAATAATAACATACTGTGACAGGTTTGGAAGCAGGAGTGGCATCAGCTTCCTAAACAACATGCCTCCAGAAACTCTATTACCACCCCCCCCCAAAAAAAAGAAAGAGACCATTTTACATGAACTCTAGTGATATAGTTGTAAAAGTTGTGTTGCAATCCTGAAGGCACACAGTTTGAATCCAGCAGGTGCTCTGTGGGAGGATGGACAATCTCCTCCCATGAGATTAACTGCCTCTGAAAACCCACCAGAGGGACAGCTATATATAGGGCGGTTCCAAATTGACAGTACACAACAAGAACAGCAGTTGTTGTCGGTATTGTTGTTGTTCTTCTTATGCGCCGTCGAGTCACCTGGGACCCATAGCCACTCTATGTACAGCTGCTCTGAACCCTGCCCTGTCCTGAGTCAGTTTCACTAATTCCAATACACCAACCCCCATTGTCGCAGATACTGTATCAATCCATCTCATCAGCTTATATAAAATACTGCACTGAAACTTTTAAATAAAAAATGTCAGGCAAAAAGTACTCAGAGATCCTGTGTAACAGTATTACATCCGAGAAGGTACAGCATTCAGTGTGAAAATAGGAAATCAAAATAGAATATTTTGTGGTTAGTTACCATCAAGTCAGCTCTAATTAATAGGGTTCCTAGGAACATCAGAATAAAATCCTGACCAATCCTGCACCATCCTCACAGTATCTGCTAGTCTTTTTTATTATTTTTTTTAAATTATTCTGACTTATTTACAGGGTTCAAATACATTGGTTTTCACAAAAGATCCTCCCCATTTCCTTCACCCCTGCCCATTTAATTGTGTAATCCTAAAATTAATAAACTACCTCCTCCTCCCCCCTTCACCCATCTTCGCCCTTCTGCTTCCACATTCTCTCCCTTGGACCCTTATACTCATTCTACAATAATTGTTTTATACAGCATTTCTCCTAGATGGACTGAGTTAATTCACTCAGCATACTTCTCTCCAGTCCCTCCCAAGTTAGGTAGTAATTCACAAAATCATTGTTCCTGCGTGCTGCGTAGTATTCCATTGTTTGAATGTACCACAACTTCTTGATCCATTCATTTGTGGTTAGACATCTTGGCTGTTGCCACATTTTTGCGATGGTAAATACCATTGCTATGAACATTGGTGTACAAGTCTCCATTGAGCCTCGGTTCTCTTTTCCTTGGGGTGTATTCCAAGCAATGGAATAGCTTGGTCATATGGAATTTCTATCTTCAGCTCTTTAAGGAAGCACCAACTAGCCTTCCAGAGTGGTTGTACCATTTACAAACCCACCAACAATGTTTAAGAGTTCCTATCTCACCACATCTTATCTAACATTTATTATTAACTGTCCTGTCAAACTGTGCCACCACTTCTGGAGTGGGATGGTATCTCATTGTGATTTGCGTCTCTCTTATTGCCAGTGATTTAGAGCACTTCTTCATGTTTCTGTTGGCCATTCGAGTATCTTCTTCGGTGAAAGTTCTTTCCATGTTTTTTGCCCATTTTGTAACTGGGTTTTCAGTCTTTTCCTTGTGGAGGCCCAGGAGTATTCTACAAACTTTTGTTAAGAGAGCCTTGTCTGAGATGGTATTGCCAAATGTTTTCTCCCAGTTGGTTAGTTTTCTTTTCACACTGCTAGAAACGTTTTTTACGCACACAGGGATTTAATCTTTAGAAGGTCCCATGCATCAATTTTATCCTTTTCAGATTGTGCATTTCTGGCTGTATTTGTTAGTCTCTTTATACTGTAGATAAGACCTTCTAGGTTTGATCCCAGTTTGTCTCTTATGAACTTTATGGTTTTTTAATTTACTCCCATGTCTCTGATCTATTCTGAAAAGCCCATGTTGCAGTGACTATGTCAATATATCTCATTAAGCATCTTCCTATCTTCAGTAGACTGTCTACTTTTCCAAGCATGATTTAAATTTCCAGAGAACAGACATTTTTGATATAATATGTGTTCTGTCAAGTTGGAACCAATCCATAGCTGACCCTCCAGTGAGGTTTTAGAGGCAGTAAATTACACCTGAAGAGATTGTCCATCATTCCCCCTGGACTAGTTGGTGGACTTAAACTGTGAGCCTTCGGGATTGCAGCACAGCTCCTTACCATTAAGCCACCAAATCTCCCTCTGATAAAAATGTGTTGTTGTTCTTGTGTACCATTAGGTTGGAACCAACCCATAGATGACTCCTTAGTGAGTTTTCACCTGGGAGGAGGTTGCACAACCTTATCCTGCAGAGCAACTGGAGGATTCGAACCACATGCTTTTGGGATTGCAGCACAGCTTCTTTCTACTAAGCCACCAGTGCTCCCTCTAATAAAACATAGTCATACTTAAGTCAAACTATTAAAAGAGATAACAACAATTTGAGCTAAAACATAATAATTTTTAAAAATTTCCTAGTATAATAAAAATATACTTCAAATTAGTTTAATAACTACAAAATACTGTTTCCTTAGACGTCTGTAATAAGTCAATTCAGTGTTATTCTAAATATATATATTTTCAAAATCAGTGAAACTTTATTTCTGAATAGATTTAATTCTAAGCTGTATTAAAGTAGCAAAGAGAAAAGTATTAGTTTTATCACCTAATACAGATAAAAATATGAATGAAAATCTTAAGCTGAACATGGAAATTTATTGGAACACACTATTCTAAAGCTGTATGATTTTTATATCAATGGCATCCAGCAGGCTAAAGAGGCAGGAGACTTGAAGTAAATTCTTTTGTTCAATTTCATCAGAACATAGGTTTTTTTCTTCCGTGTCTTTAAATTTACTGGGCTTGTACCTGTCAGCAATGAGTATGTAAGAATTGCGCATAGCAATCTAACAAGCCCCAAATTCTACTAGAGATGTACTGAATTGTTGATTGCACTACAGTACATTCATTTTTTGCTTACATTGCTTGAAGAGTTCTGCTATTTGCAAGAAAGAATCATGACTAACACAAATAGTTTATAACAGTAATTTAACTATCTTAAAATTGCAAGCAGTTTATCAGAATTCATTTCACCAAGAAATTAAGAGACTAAAACCATATGATTACATCAGTAACTGCAAAATGACATTTGATTATACCATAGTCATGTGTAATAAAAACCTAAGCAAGATATAATTAGATTTTACAGATAAAAGTTAATGACAGTCCAATCTAGGAACCATTATCTCCTGGAAATGAAACCAGTATTATATGATGATATATACATTTGGATGCATATTGTAGTAGTTTTCATACTCACAAAAATTTAAGCAGTGTGATTACCTCTCAAGTAGACAATGGTCAAACAAACGATGGTATATCTATGACATGTAACATTTCGAAGAAATCGTAAAAAATTACTGTTGATTCAGTTCATTTGATGTGCTTTCATTAGACCTTATTGAGTGAGGAAAAGGTGTTGAAGAGAAATGCACATAATAAAATCTTACTATTAGAATAAAAATACAATGTATGTTGCTATGTGCCGTCGAGTAGTTTGCGACTCATAGCGACCCTATGCACAACAGCCCTAAACCCTGCTCTATCCTGCGCCAACCGCACTGCCTCTGACACACCCATCCCAATTACCCCAGTCACCGAATCAATCCATCTCATAGAGGGTCTTCCCCTCCTGCGCTGTCCCTCCACCCTCCCAAGCATGATGTCCCTCTCCAAGGACCCGTCCCCCCTGGCAACATGTCCAAAGTATATCAGACGAAGCCCCAGAATCCTTGCCTCCAAGGAGTAGCTTAGTTTAATCCTCTCCAAGATGAATCTGGTTGTTTTCCTGGCAGTCCATGGTACATTCAGTACTCTTCTCCAGCACCACAGCTCAAAAGCATCAACTCTCCTTCTGTCCTCCCTAGTCATTGTCCAACTCTCTGATGCATAACAAGCGATTGCAAAGACCATGGCCTATATCAGGCGCACCTTAGTCTCCAGAGAGACACCATTGTTCCTGAGTACTTTAGAGAGGTCCCTAACAGCAGACTTTCCCATCGCGATACGCTTTTTGATTTCCTGACTGCTGGTGCCAAGAGTGTTGACTGTGGAGCCAAGCAAACTGAAGCTGTGAACAATCTCAATCTCTTCACCATCCATCCTGATGCTGCCAATTGGTCCAGTGGTGAGAATCTTTGTCTTCTTGACGTTGAGCCTCAGTCCATACTGAAGGCTGCAGTCCTTGACCCTTCGCAGCAAGTGCATGAGGTCCTCCTCAGTTTCAGCAAGCAGGGTTGTGTCATCTGCATAACGCAGATTGTTAATAGATCTTCCACCAATCCTGATGCCACAATTCTCCTCATAGAGCCCAGCCTCTCATATAATCTACTCTGCATACAGGTTGAAAAGGTATGGAGACAGGATGCATCCCTGGCATACACCCTTCCCAATTTTGAACCATGCAGTGTTACCCTGCTCTGTTCTGACTACTGCCTCTTGGTCCAAGTATAGGTTTCACATTAGCACAATTAAATGTTCTGGGATTCCCATTCTTCTCAGAGTCAGCCACAGTTTGTTATGATCCACACAGTCAAATGCCTTTGCATAATCAATGAAACACAGATAGACATTCGTTATATACATATATACACATATACACATACACATAACACATAAACACACACACACATATACATATATACACATATACACATACACATAACACATAAACACACACACACATATATGTATGTATAAGTGACTCGATGGCACATAACAACCATATATATATATATTAGATAAACATATTCCACATAAGGTTAAATCTTGTTGTTTATCATTTTGTTGGAACTGACTCATAGCAGACCCTCCAGTGTGTTTTCAAAGGCAGTTAATTGCACAAGATAGGATTGCCCATCCTTCTCCTCGGTGCAGGTGGTGAGTTTGAACCACATGCCTTTGGGATTGTAGTGAAATTTCTTATCATTCTTATATGGCCTAAAAGAAAAATCAAATAAACAAACAACAATTTTAAGAAACCAGTCACAGAAGAATACTTATACTAGCATGCATAAGGAGAATTTCAGTAGTAAGGAGTTATGCTCCCAACACAATCCAAGTGGATCAAATCCACCAGGTGCTCCAGAGGAGAAATGTGAGCAATATCCTTCCATCTAATTTATAGCCTCTAAAAATCTGCTGGAAGGTCAGTCAGCTATGAACTGGTTCCAGCACATAGCAATAACAATATATATCACAGATTAGTTAGGAGAACAACTCAAAACCAAGCCCAGGTTGCTGTTAGGTGGATTCTGATTTACAGCAAGTCTGTATAAAAGGGGAGAATTGTCCTATCAGGTTTATAAAGATTAAAACATTAATTTTGTTTAAGAATTTCTAGGGGATAGTATAGGGATCTCTAGTGGCCTAGTAGCAGGAAACTGTGCTCCAATTCCAGACTAACTTGTCTAAAGTCACTAGCCCCTCTAGGGGAGGATAGGCAATCTCCTCCCGTGTGATTAACTGCCTCTGAAACTCTGCCTGAGGGTCAGCCTTGAGTTAGTTCCAACTCTATGATACACAACAACAAGGAGTAACGTATTCATGGTCTCTTCAGCTATTATTAGTAGTGGGCCAGTTACAAGAGGTTCAGAGTCAAGAGACTCCCTAATATTTTATTTGCTGTATAACTCCATGCAATATCAACAGCCCCTACCATGTTAGGTTCTCTCACTTCTCTATGTCCCTTGAGTTTGGTGGTTCACTGGAAGATCTCCCAGAGACTCAGACTCATCAGAGAAATGATTGAAGTGACTCTAGGTATACAGAAAAGTTTTGCAGAGACTGATAACTATCAATTTCAGTATGGCTGGAAAGGAGGTGTCCCAAAATGAGAAAGTTAATATTGAGGTTCTATAGCTTATATAAGCTTGTATAAGTAGGATAGAGCTTGTATCACTTTAATACTCTTTCCTAATGTAATAAATATCTCAGCACAAAATAATAAGTTACTCATTGGCTAGGACAGTTTGAACAATAAGCCTTTTACACCACAAATAGAATGTAATGACAAATACAGTAAAAGAAATGAGTTTGTTTTTGCTGATGTTTTGATAGTTATGCAATAGCATCATTTTGCATTTTCAGCAAGTCATATCTAGCTTAATAAAATTAATGTAAAAAAGCTTTAGAATAATGTAAATATTCATCGTGTAAGTGATTTTACTAATTTTAAGTCCTTTTATACCTTTAACTGCTGATCCTTCTTTTCTATTCCCAATTTTTGCACTCTAGTCACACATTATTATTATTAATGCATCTTGATTGCATGTTCAATTGATTTGAACAGCAAAAGTTGATAGAAATCATCTATTCTCTCCTTTTTGGTCATGGTTGTTGGTGCATATATTTGAATGATAGTGCTATTAACTGATTTTGTATGTGTATGGATATCATTCTGTCATTCACAGCATTGTATTTTAAGAAGGATCTAGAAATGGTGTTTTAAACTATGAAAGTGATCCCATTTTTTCTCACTTTTTTTTTCCATTTCTGGCATAGTAGATCATATACATGTCTGATTCAAATTGTCCCATGCCAACCTATCTTATTTTGCCAATGCCGAGTATGCCAATATTTATGCATTCCATTTCTTCCTTAATGATGTTAAATTTTCTTACATTCATAGTTCTCACATTCCATGTTCTAATCACTACTGACTATTTGCAACTATTCCTTCTGCTTTTTGTCTCCCAACATGAAAGCTCAGCCTCTGGTGCCATATCTGCAACTCTAATCTAAGTATGCTCTATTGCACATAGGATTTCCGAAGGCCTTTTCTTTCAAAAGCAGATGGCCAATTCTTCTCCCTAGCCTGACTTAATGTGGATGCTTCGTTTTAGAGTAAATATCTGACAGACAAGCATTTTACTCAAAAGATCAGTTGAAAGACCTTTCCTCATTAGACAGCTAACAGATTCTGTGTTGGTGGTGCTCCTCCTTAGGCACATATGTTGGGCTCCTGTCCCCTGACTCCACCAGTATCTTGCTCTGTTCCTTGTCTCACCCTGCCAACACCTCTCTCCCCATGGCCTCTAGCCAGCCCTGGTATGATGGTTCAGGCTCCTGACCACTCTGTCCGCTCATTATCTCTCTACTTCCCAGTGATATTGGTGCTCTGGGGAGGTCCTTGCACAGGTATTCTGAGGCAGCACAGGCATTCTGGGGCTGGTGGCACAGGCATTGCAGGTCTGGCATAGTTGCCTAAACAGCACATAACATCAACAATATATAATAACAATATGTAACTGGCTACCAAAAGCATGAAATAAAAAAGAAATTAGTAAAAAAATTACTATAGTCATCTCCATTTTTTTCCTTTTTCTAAAATATTAAAAGTAAAATACACACACACACACACACATACACACACACAACTTTTTTTTAGAAAACATGTAGATAAAGGCAACTTGTCATGCTTCAAGGTTGTTTTCCAGCCAAGGAAACCACAATTTTTCATGATTTTGGGTTATTATTGGCAGCTTAGACTTAGTCATTAAGCTGTTTGCATGATTTTCCATTTTCTAGTTCAAGATTTTCTAAATCTTCCCAAAACTCCAAAATAGTACTAATCACTTTCCTCCTTAAACTCCCATAGAAAATACTTATATCTCACTTTAGGACTCAAGATATTGCTGTGCACAGCAGTTTAATCTTTATTTTTTTGCTGAATAAGTTTCCTTTGTCTCTCTAGATTCACACTCTACCCTTATCTATGCCCTGAAAGAAGATCTCTATAGTTTATTTCAATGAGATCAACAATGGGAATGTTGATAGATTAGGAGAGAAAGGATAGAGAGGTAAGTTATTTCACATTCACATTCCCTTCACATGAGGCCATGACAAGCTAGCGACATTTCCTCACATAAGATCATTTTTCTTATCTGTGAGTCTCTTCCTTAAGACTCTATCCACAAGGCAATTGCTTTCTCTCTTCCTCACTATAGTTCTAAGGCTCCTCACACTGACGTTCCTCCAGGTTAGATCCACAGAAGTTGTGTGCTGTAGAGTCAATGCCTATCTATAGTGTCCCTTTAGGAGAGAGTAGAATTGACTCATTAGGTTTCCTGGGTTATAATCTTTATGAGAGCAGATCGATTAGAATTGTTTTCCCACAGAGTGTTTGGTGAATTAAAAACACTAATATATCAGCATAAAGGGATGGTGAGGGGCACAGATTATTACCAGGTAACATTGGCAAGGGAAGGTGTTTACAAAATGTTTGTGTGGTGTTTTAGCAGAAGTTTATAATTTTATTGTATTTTTTTATGAAATTGTAGCGTTGGCTGGAGCTTCCCGACTAAATCAAGCCTAGAAGCAGGAGCGGCATCTACTTCCGAAATGGCTTGCCTCCAGAAACTCTATGTACGAACAGTGCTCAGGCTGTTCGTTCATAGGGTCGCTATGAGTCGTCTACGACTCGACAGCATCAAACAACAATAATAACAACAGTTACTTATAAAAGTAGTACTTA
>NW_006399886.1:8087344-8089068 GCF_000299155.1 Elephantulus edwardii
AATACAAAGTTATAATTCTAAGAAACTTATATTTTGAAACTTCTAATGCATAATGCCTGGGAAAATTAAGGATCAGCAAAGGGGAGGAAAACCCTTAATGGAATGGATTGATGCACTGAATGCAAGCGTGAAATTAGGCAAGTGGAGGCTGTGAGTATGGTACGTGATCTTGCAGGGTTTTGTTCTATTATACACAGTGCGGCTATGACCTGGAGTAGAGGTTATGTTACCTAACAACGACACTGTAATCTGGTGACAGCATTCATTTTTACCCAGTTACAATGGCTGTTTCATGCATTTACCTACAAGCTCAAATCTGTTTTCATTACTGCCAGTGTTTAATAGGAAAAAGGACTGACCATTCACTTCTGAAATATAACAGGCCTTCGAAAACCCTATGCATAGTAAGTACACTTAGAGTAGACTTACAAATATGAAAAGTAAAGTTGAGCCCTCACATATGAAAACACAAAGGAGAAGGAAGAGTTGAAAGCAGAAACTAAGGAATGAAACATGGAACGTGAGAAGCATGAGTGTAGGAAAACTAGACATTGTTAAGAAAGGAATAAAAGGCATAAATATTGGCATATTAAGTATTAGCAAAACGAGATGGATTGACATGTGACATTTTGAATCAAATGATTATATTATCTACTATGCTGGAGATGAAAAGGTGAGAAAAAATGGGCTTGCTTTCATAGATAGAAAGGCAATTTCTAGATTTATCTTGAAATACACTATTGTGAGTGACAGGATAATATGCATATACATACAAGGAAGATCTGTTAATATGACTATCATTCAAATATATACACTACAACAAAGGAGCCAGGAAGAGGAGGAAACAGATAATTTCTACCAACTTTTACAGTAAGAAATCAACCAAACATGTAACCAGCATGGGAAAGTTGGGAATCAGAAAGAAAGATCAGGAGTCAGAAAATATGAACTTGTTGAAAGAAATGAGGTTGGAATAGAATAATAGAATTCTGCACAATGATTTATTCATTGCAAATAACTTATATTTTATATTTTTATAAAAAACATTAACACTGGCTATATACGTGGATTTCACCTAGTTGTATGCACAAGATTCAGATTAATTGTATCTGTTAAAGGACTCATTGAAGAAGTTCAATATCAGCAGTGAAAACTAGGCCAAGTGCTGATTGTGGAATATACCATCAACTACTCATATGCAAGTTCAAATTAAAACTAAAGAAGGTTAAATCATATCCACAGGAATCAAAATTTGGTCTTCAGTCTATCCCCTCCTGAATTTACAAAACAATTCAGGGACAGGTTTGAGGCCTTGAACACTAATGAATGAAGACCAAAGGAACTGTGGGAAAATATCAAGAATATCGTTCATGAAGAATGCAAAATGTCATTACAAAGAAGGAAGAAGAAGACCAAAATGGATGTCAGAAAAGACTCTGACTAGAGCACCAAGAAGTCATAGCAAAGGGAAGAAATCAAGAACGTAAGAAGCTGAACAGAAGATTTCAAAGGGCAGTTTGGGGTACAAGGCAAAGTATTATAATGTAATGTGCAAGGAGGTGGAGTCGGAAAATCAAAAAGGCCAAACTTGTTTTACATTTCTTTTTTTTTTCTTTTTTTCCAATCCTCAAGTCACAGTGCTTAAGGATGCTATGGGCAGAATATTGGATGATTCAGATGAAAGGAGTATACAGAGTCACAGTACTAAAAAGAATCAGCTGACA
>NW_006399886.1:8090928-8127581 GCF_000299155.1 Elephantulus edwardii
ACTAGAAGATGTCATGGCACTGAAGACATTATTGCCAATGTGAGATGGTTCTTGGCAGAAAGCAAAGAATACAAGACGAATGTCTATCTGTGTTTCATTAACAAAGCAAAGGCATTTGACTGTGTAGACCATAACAAATTGTAGCTACTCTTGAGGAAAATGGCAATTCTAAAACACTTGATTGTGCTTATATGAAACCTACACTTGGACCAGGAAGTAGTCTTCAGAACAGAGCAAGAAAACACTGCATGTTTCAAAATCAGAAAAGGGGGGTTGTCAGGGATGCCTCCTGTCTCCATACCCTTTCAATCTATATGCAGAACAGATCATTCAGGAAGTTGGGCTTTATAAGGAATAATGTGGCATCAGGATTAGAGGGAGAGCCATCAATAACCTATGTTATGTGGTTGACACAACCTTGCTTGCTGAAACAGAAAAATATCTGAAGTGCTTGCTACAAAATGTAAAGGACTGTAGTCTTCAATATGAAGTAATATTCAACATTATGAAGACGAAGATTCTCACCACTGGGCCAATTGGCAGCACCATGATAGATGGAGAAGATATTGAGGTTGTTAACAATTACAGCTTGTCCAGCTCCACAATCAATACTCTTAATATCAGCAGTCAGGAAATCAAAAGAGGAACTGCATCAGGAAATGCTGCTGTCAGGGACCTCTTCAGAGTATTGAAAAGCAACACTATCAGTCTAAAGTCTAAAGTACATCTAAACACCTAATCCAGCCATGGACTTTGCAATTACTTGCTATGCATCAGAGAGCTGGACAATGACTAAGGATGATAGAAAGAGAATGTATGCCTTTGAATTGTGGTTGTCGAGAAGAGTCTTTAACATACGAAGAAAACAAATAGGTCTGTCTTGGAGAGGGTGAAACCAAGTTTCTTTCTCCTTGGAAGCTAGGATTTTAAAACTCCATCTCACATACTTTGTGCATGTGGCCAGGAGAGACTGGTCCTTGGAGAAAGACATCATTCTTGGAAGGGTGGAGGGAAAGTGTCGGAGAGAAAGACCCCGCATTGTTACAGTAACTGGGGCAATGGGAGTTGGTGTGTCGGAATTTGTGAGTCTGGATCAGAACAAGGCAGAGTTCAGAGCTGCTGTACATAGGGTCACTATGAGTCACAGGCAACTCCACGGACCATAACAATAACAACAACAACAACAACAACTGCTTTTATAGTCATTGATTTTGTCAAACCTTCCTGTGCTTTAAGGCATAATATTGGACTAGTTAGTATTTATTTACATATATCATCTTTTTTTTGTAGATTGAAGTACTAATTAAAGGAGGAAATAGTCACTCTTTAATTTCTAATTTACGTTAACCCTATAGGATAGAGTACAACTGCCTCATCAGATTTCCATGACATTTAATCTCAATGGATGCACACGGTACATAGTTCTTCCTTGGAGGGTCTGTGGATTCAAACCCTTGACTTTTGCTTAATTAACAGCTCAACATTTACCCTACTCTGTTACAACTGTCTTTATTAAAAGAAAAGAGCTACAAAATCCAGTCTCCCACTGAAATAATAATAATCTTGTGACTAATAAAATTGTAATTCAATGTAAAAATATTTTACAAATAGTTTTGTTGTAAGTATTCATATACAGCCTAAAAACTATCACATTTAATCAGTTTGTAACTATATTTATAATGTATCATTCTAAAACTAACAATAAACATTACAGAGGATTCTGTGTTGCCCAGGGCAGCAGAAGGGAGTAGACCATAATACCACTAGTTGCCATCTGGCAACACCAACCCTAATGACGCCACTGTTTTCGATTTTCAGCCAAGTGATTAACTATTGTGTCAACAGAGCTCTTTGCTGGTCCCATTGCATTGGAAAAATTAGGTTTTGTGAATACAACATCTACCTACTCTAATTTAGTCTTCATTTGCCCAACTGTGGAAAATGTGAAAATTTCTATACTACATATCTCTTATTAGACAAAAGAAGGACTAAATTGTCTGTTACATTTTCAGGAGTTTCTCTTTCAGCTATAGGTTTCAGCACAATATCAAACTTTAAGATAATATTTTATTAATATCTTATTTTTAATGTGTTAATAAAATTAAATGTAATTTATTATACTCTTAAGAGAACACAATATACCAATTTCTTTGAAATAAAGTATATTAGTAACATTAATCAATGCAAAATGCTGTTTATTTTCCATAAAAATGTAAAGTCCCAAATCTAGAACCACATCCTGGTATTTCATGTTAACATTTTTTTTCTCGCATTTTCTTCTGAAAGGCACTTCTGATAATACAAGTCCCTCTAGTGGCATTCAGGGTAAAAGCTGTAATATAAAAAAAATTTCTTCTTTTTCTTAGTTATTGAAATATACTAATTGACAAGTTAGTAATAAAATTTGTATTAATCATAATGATACCATCAACTATTTCTTTGGTGCAAAGTCAATTTACTCTATCATATAATATATATTGCTTTTTTGCATAGTGTTAATTTCATAATTGATAGGTAAGAAGATCATATTTTTTTTCCAACTTAAAAGGAAATAGTTGCTTTAGGAGGGAAATATATTCCTTGGATACCTAATACGTAACAGATACTTTAACTGTAAACTCATTAACTTTGATCAATTGTGAACTTAGTATATACATTTTAGAACTTATACCTTAATGGAGAGTTTAACTTTCAGTATAATTTTCCTAGCCATCAAATCTGACTTGACCATATGGATGGGTGGGTAAATATGAATAGGGAAGATTAGCCTATCCATAAGGTTATTGGCCAGTCTCATCAATTTATAAAAGGATTAGCTAGACTCACAAATAAATTCTGCAGTTCCAGTAGAAGATTAGACCTTTCTTACCAGTGAAGAGGAAGGAGCAAAAGCAAGAGAATGCAAACATCTTTTAGGCCCAGAAATCCTTGCTCCAGCTACACCTATGTCAGCAGCAGCCATACTCAAATTGGAGACCTGCTGTGAGATGCGCCTTGGGACTGTCACATTATTGGAACCGGAGCTAAAAAACTTTGTTCAAGGTTATTAAACAACTGGGGTTAGGGAGGACTATCAATTCACAGGACCGAGACCTTTGTTAATTGGCCTAAAGCCAAGAGGTTCAAGACTGAGGTACCTACAAGCACATTTCGCAAGCTGTCCTGACTGTATTCTGTGGCTTACAAGGATTACAACCTTTTGACTTCCCAACACTGTTCTGTGTGGTGTGTAAGCTATCATATCAGATTTTGGACACAAAAAAGCAGTAAGATTGCATCAAGATGAGTAGAAAGAGGTATGGGAGCCTAGGGGACATGTCTGACCTCATGGGAATTTGACCTACTGGGTTTTGTGCTATTGATACTAATAACTGTAGAGACTAATAAGGGGAGACAGTTCCCATTTGTGAAGTTGGCAAAGGTCAGACATGACCATCCCCAAGTGGTGCTTTTCTTTTTGCACTTAAAATAATAACACGCATTCTTTTTAAGATAAAACAGAAAATAAAAGAATTCTTCAAACTATATCTTTAATCAGATACAGAGTGGAGTTCAAGCAGTTTTATCAAAACCAAATTTTTACTTTATCTTATAATTAAAACAAAAATATTTAATCATGAAAGACTGACATGTCGCCAGAGAATTTTGGCAGTTAATTTTAAAGAGACAAGTAAGTATACAATAAAAAGATGATATTAATTTGTAAAAGGATGAGTGAGTCAAAAATATTTATTAATGTATTGCAGTCGTTTCTTGCAAAAGAAATTGATAAGGGTCTCTGGTCACTGCTGGTGGTATTGTTAAATGGTACAACCTCTCTGAAAGGTAGTTTGTTGTTTTCAAACTGCTTAACATAGAAATCCCATTTGACCCAGTGCTAAGAATATACCCCAAGGTAATCAAAACTGAAAAAGGAAAAAGGGCAGAAAAATCACAGGGATACCAGAAGTTGGTGGTTGGAACTGGCTAAAGGATTAGGAGATGTCCTGTAAGGACTTGCAAAGCTGCATAGGTGATAGGTAGTAGTAATTAAATAAATAAATATAATTCATATGAATGATTATATAAAACACAAGGTACATGAATGAAACACAATGTATATCAATGATTATATGCACACCAATAAAAATGTAAAAAATATGCAATGGAATTCTTCTTTTTTATGATCTTGTTTTGCCTAAAATATCAGCAAAAACATAATCAGTTGACACATATGGGAAAAAAATTTTCATCTTTTATTTTTACTGTAATTTTAAAGAAAGTTTGCAGAAGACTGAATTTTCATTCATTTTTGCACATTTCCTTCTCTCCCTCTCCCATCCCCCTTCCCCAGTCCACTTTTCAATGCACCTCTCGTTCCAGATTGTTGTCTTACATATATGCCTTTCAGACAGTTCTTTCCCTTATCTGTTCCAAGACAGTGTTAATTATCTAACCACTTTTTCCCTTTTTCCCTTCAAACCCCCAGTCAGTCCTATTTTATAATAGTGGTATTATGCAGTATTTTTCCTTTTGTGACTGAGATATTTCACTCAGCATAAAGTCTTACAAGCTTACTCACATTGTGTAATGTTTTGGAAGTTCATTGTTTTTCTCAGTGTTGCATAATAATCAATTATATTAACCTACCGTAGTTTTTCTATCCATTTGTATGTTGAAGGGAACTTGTGTTACTTCCATCTCTTTGCTATTGCCAGTAAACATGAGTGTGCATACATGAGTTTGAGTCATGGCTCTGGTTTCTTAAGTATAATCCTAGTAGTGAAATTGCTAGATCAAATGGTATTTGTATGTTCATCTTTTTGAGAAAGTGCCAGACCACCTTCCGTAGTGGTTGTATCATTTTAAATTCTCATCAGCTATGAATAAAAGTTCTAATCTCTCTAAAACCTTTCTAGTATTTGTTGTTTACTGCCCTATGGAACTTTACTATTGTTGCTTTGGTTAAGGTGATATCTGAGAGTTGTTTTGATTTGTATTTCTCTGATAGCTAGGGATTTTGAATATTTCTTCATGCCTGTGTTTGCCATCTGAGTTTATTCTTTGGTGTCTATGTTGTGACTGGATCATTTACCTTCTTGTTGAGGTGTGGAAAATGCATTTTATAATGTCATTTCCAGGAAAAGAAAAGAAAACTAAACAAAAACTATAGAACAGAAAATTGTTGGCAATTTCATCTTATTCATATATCAACCAGTGTGTAACCCCTAGATTATTATAATGGTACCCTTTTGGCTTCCATGTTTCTTATCTATATACTGGCACAATTTCATATGAATATAAAAAGGACTTCTTATTTTCCCATTATCAGTAGTTGTTGCCAATAAGTCCCCAAATTACTTCTCCTTTGGAACACTAAAAAAAGCAAATCCAGCATTTCTGTATCATTATCTACTAAAATCTTCCCTCATGACCCTCATTTCTTTCCTCTGTACATGGAGGAAATCTCAAATAAGACCTGAGTTTAGAGGTTAGTAATAAAATCAGTCTCAGCTGACTGAAACAGTTATCGTGTGGATTTTACTGATTGAAACATACATTTAATGCTAATTTTTCCCTGATAAGGCATTAATGTATATTACAGAGATCCTTTGTTTCTGGGGAACTCTCAACTGCCGTTTCCTTGCTATGACATGACTAGCTGCATACATTTCCAACTTCCTCCTCTATAATTTATACTTTATGACTCAATGATTGGGATAGCCCACCAGTCATTTTCCAGCCTGTACAGGTAATTTTTTTAGACACACCTAACTCAATGCTGGGCCTATTTTTTTACCAATAAGAAATACCATTAGTTAGGAATTATGCTGCTATGCCAAAGTCTTCAAACCTGAATGCACCAGCTACTCTGTGGGAGAAAGATGGCCAATCCCCCCACCTACAATCCCATGAGATTTATTGTCTCTGAAAACACACTGGGTGGTTGGTTATGGGTTGGTTCTGACTTAATTGTATCCAACAACAACCACCTTATTATTGCAGGAATTTCCAACTTCAGCCTTCATTATGCTGACCCAGGCTGACATATTATGCCATTCAACTTTTAGACACAGGCTAAAATTTCCAAAAAAGATTCTCAGAATTCATAGAGAAAGCATCACACTCATCAGGTCTGAAAGGAAGACTGAATATCCTCAACTGTATAAATACGCATTCTTCTAGGTCATATAGCCCTGGCATGTTCACTTGCCATACAATGGTAACGTGTGGTTGCTGTGAAGCTGAACACTGTGACACTGATGTGTCAAATGTGTTAATAGTTGCCTATGCTGGATAGTGTTTGGGGGAGCTCCTTGATTAAAACAAACTTGAAAGGAGGAATGGCATCAACTTCTATAATAGTTTGCCTCCGGAAACCCTATGAACCTGGAGAGAGGATGAGAGGATGAAAGTCACACAAGTGTTGAAGACTCTCCTTCACAGGGTCACTATGAGTTGCCTACGACTCAACGGCACTCAACAACAACATATAGATACAAATGCATTTTTATGTACGTATATAAAAGATATAAACTATATTTGTTGTTGTTGTTAGGTGTCGTTGAGTCAAGTATGACTGATAGTGATCCTATGAACAAAAGATTTGAAACCTGTTCTAGCCTGTGCCATTCTCACACTTCCTGATATATAAGAGCCCATTGCAGTAGTCACCATGACCATCCACCTAGTTGAGGATCTCCTTCTCCTTCCCCAACCCTCTACCCTGCCCAGCATCATGTCCTTTTCCAAGGAATAGCCCCTCATAGCAACATGCCCAAAATATGTGAGGTGAAGCTGGTCACTCTTGCCCCCAAAGAACACTCCAGCTTCACCCTCTCCAAGACATGTCTGTTTGTCCTCTTGGCTGTTCATGGAATGTTAAGTGCTCTTCTCCAACACCACAGCTCAAAGGTATAAATTCTTTTTCTGTCATCCTTCTTCATTCTCCAGCTCTCAGACGCATAGCAAGTAATTGAAAAAAAAAAGTGGCCTGAATCAGATGTATCTTAGTCCTCAAACTGACATCATTACTCCTCAATAATTTGGAAAGGTCTCTAACTGCAGTTTTTCCCAGTGTAATATGTCTCCTTATTTCCTGACTGCTGGTACTAAGGGTGTTAATTGTGGGTCCAAACAAGATGAAGCTGTGGACAGTTCCAATCTCCTCTCCATCCATCATGATGTTGCATATTGGCCCAATGGTAAGAATCTTATTTTCTTGATATTGAAATACAATACACACTGAAAGCTGCATTCCTTGGTCTTCTGCAACAAATGCTTCAAGTCCTCTTCACTTTCACTAAGCAAGATTCTGTCATTTTCCTAGCACAGGTTATTGATGAGTCTCCTCCTAATACAGATGTCATACTCTACCTCATAGAGTCCAGCTTCTCAGATAATTTACTCAGCATTCTGACTGAATACGTATGGGGAGAGAATATAAACCAAACACATTCTCTTCTCAATTTTAAATCATGCAGTGTTCTCCTGCTATGTTAGCACAAGAGCTTTATGGTCCAGGTATAGGTTCCACAAGAGTACAATTAAGTGTTCTGAGATTCCTATTCTTCTCAATATTAGCCACAATTTGTTATGATCCACACAATCAAATGCCTTTGCATAGTCAATAAAGCATAAATAGATATTCTTCTGGCAGTCTTTACTTTCAGCCAGGGTCCATCTGACATCAGCAATGATATCTCTGATGCAATGGATATATAAAAAGAAACATATAAACTAGATAAATAAATTCAACATACTCATAATAACAATCTCCTATCCTTTTTTTTTTACTCTTATTTCTTTAGCTTCCATGGGTAAGCGGGCACAACTTTTTTTCAATACATTGTTTAAAATTTAATTTTACTGTTTTGCATACTATAATTAGTTACATTGCATTTTGTTCATGCATATTACATTTTCTACAATCTTTCATTTACATTGCATTTCATAAAATCATTCATATGCATTACATTTTATAAAA
This sequence comes from Elephantulus edwardii, assembly GCF_000299155.1. NCBI lineage: Eukaryota > Metazoa > Chordata > Mammalia > Macroscelidea > Macroscelididae > Elephantulus > Elephantulus edwardii. The sequence continues at coordinate 8,098,895 of NW_006399886.1, forward strand.
CTAACTACTTTTGATCCTTCCCTATTATTGCCCATCTTTTCTTGACTAATGTTGGTCAGGTGTCAGGATCATAAAACTAAATGACTATCAGCCTCTAGTATGATAAATTTGTAGTAGTAGTATCAGTAGCATCAAAATCTAGGGAGCTCTGGTAGTTTAGTGGCAAGGAATCATGCTGCCATCTAAAGTCACATGGTTCAAATCCACGAACTGCTCCATGGAAGAGAGAAGGGAAATCTCCTCCAGTGTGAGTAAACTGCCTATGAAAACCAGCTAGAGGGTTAGTTGGGAATCAGTGGAACACAGCAAAACATTAGAGCCTAACTTCATGGAGGATAATGACAATCAATACAAGCACAAAAGCGCATCCTGTTAAGATTAGAACCAAGAAATGAGGCTAAAGTTTGTGCTTGGAAAATTAAGCTATCGGAACCAGGAAGCCAATATTGACCTGCATAGAATTAGTGCTTTGGATAAAACTAGTGGATTCTTTGGGCACATAAATTATATCACAGAACAGGGATCAAAATGAGAACTACTCACTAAACTTTGAACTCTCTGTGGTATCATCTCATTGCCAAATTCCAGCCCTGAGACCTACCCAGAGAATGAGAGCATATGTAGAGACTCACCTCAGAGCACACTTCCTCCCTTCCATATTTATTTTCAGGCATAGAGTTTCAAACTTTCAGAGATGCAACTTTCTAATACATCTATATTTACTATTTTACTTTGACTTCTGCCTCCTCATCAGTTTGTCCCCACACTATAATAAAAACCTTTGACCTATATTTTAATGTTCCAGATACTAAAATCGGTTTTCCCAAGAAACACTAAAACTGCTGTACACTGTACTACCTTAGTACATCAATATGATCTCTTCTCTAGTCTCTCCTGTTGGGTATAAATCTTTTGCCTGAAAAGTGGCATTGATTTTATGGTAACAATTCTTGTGAGATGTTAACTAGATATAACTCTAACCTCCAATGTGGTGTTATCCTAAAAATGGCTTTATTTTTAACCATTTCAAGTTAACCGTTTCTAGTCTCCAGTTACCTTAATTGCAGACACATGGTCTTCCAAATCATCAACAGCTGTGGGAGTAGTCAATAAAAGAAAGAGTTTTTCCCATACCGGGCAGCAAGACTTGTGATGGCAAGATTTGAGGAGACTGGTGTAAGATCTTAAAAATAACAAGAATTTGGTGATTGGTGGTAGAGATACTGTGGCATTGTTATTGAGAGAGTGTGGCAAGGTGTAAGCAGAGGATCCCTGAGATAAAGACCACAGTTAAAGGATTGTGCTGCTATTTCCAGGTGCTTGAAGAAGAAGCTGACTTATAACTGCTCTGAGGCAAACTTTGCTGGATGATTTTGATTTGACTGCTGGACTGAAACCAGACCTGACCCTGGACTATTTGAGGAACTGTTTCTTGGAACTTGGGCTAAAATCCATACTTGTATTGGGTAATATACTTTGCCTTTTCACTTTCCATCTTACTTCTCTAATAAACCCCATTCCCAGGACCACAACTGTGAGTCTGTGAGCCAACAATGAATAAATGAACCTCTTGCTATAGATACGGCTCTAGAGGCACTTTGGGGCTGGGATGTCGGCTCTTTATCTGCTTTCTGCTCTGGGGCAGTGAGAGGCTACGCTATTCTTACTCTTTTGGCCCTTTCAGAGAGATGTTCATCGTCCATGGCCCATTTATCCCTCTTTCGACAAAATCTATTCACCAATTTTGAAACCAACTATTCCTCACACTTCTGGGTTCAATAATTTCTTTCAATGACCACAAAAGAGAAGTAGATTATGTTCACAGTTAAAGGATTTATTTGTTAAGTAGCAGGACACTAATAGAAATCAAGATGAATCAGGATCAGGAAATACATACTCATCCCTTTCCCTTCTTCAACAGAGTTTTCTCAGCTCCCCTCAACTGTGTAGGCCTCTTCTTACTTCCCTTACAACAGGGTCCTCTTGATCCTGAGGAAAAGTTCAGGACAGAATCTTTTTTACTTTGCTCAGTGCTGGCTCTGCTGTTGGATTCCTTCAAGGCTTCCTGGAATTTTCATGGTCACAGTCCTTGGCCAGTGCTACAGTTCTTTTAGAATGTCCCTTTCCTCCTTTCTCTAATTCTTCCTGCTGTTTCTTTCTGTATGAAAAAAAAAACTTTGTGGGATTGGTTATTTGTATACAACTTATTTTCAGGTGTAATATGTAGCTTTTCCATCAGAAAACTGGCTCATTTCCTTTCAGTAGATTACAGATACTTCATTTGCATAGTAGAAAAAAGATATTTCATCTGCATAGTCTATTGATCAATGTTGGTGCTGTACATATGATCACAGAGCAGACTGCAGCCCAGGAACAGGGAACAGTATCAAACAAAAAATTGTGTACAGCTTACATAGAAAATGTCACTCCACTATTCAAAAGTTGCAGACTCTATGGGGAAAACACCAGGACAAAGATGAGTCTTCAGAGTTTAGAGGAACAATTTCACAAACTGTTTTTCTAAGGAACTAAAACAAAGGTATACATAGAAGAACTAATTTCAATACAAGAATAAGAAAACAAACAAGAAGTAGAATTTGAACTTCAAATAAATATCAAAAGCATATCAGTGTGATTCAGAGTTTATTTTTCACTTAGGTATTATTTTTTCATAAGTATCTCTTCAAATATTTTTTCAACTTTAATATTCAATTGTCTTTTGCTTTTGAATTTTTTAGATATTTGAAGATCTCTGTGATAATCTGCAAATATTTTCTCTCAAACTCTGTTTTTTTTTTAAAGATAGGGAAACCTACATTTTCAAATTTTTAGGATTAATTTAGAAGTTTTGTAGATTTAGATTTTCTTTTTCAGGGATATAATCTATTTTGAGGGAGCTCTTGCAGCCTAGTGAGTAAGGTGTTGCCCTGCCAACTCAAAGTCAGCTGATTTGAACCTCCCAACTGCTCTATGAGAATAAGGTGAATAATTTCCCAGGCAATTGATATCCTTTGAAGACCAGCTGGAAGGTCAGCATGAGTCAATTATGACTCAATGGTAAGTAGCAACAACAATAATCTGTTTTGAGTAAATTCTTATGTATATAAACTATAATCAGGAAGAATATTTCACTATGAATATAAAGTATTTAATGAAAACAGGCAAAAATAAACTAAAAAATATTTTCTCTAATATCATTATCAAATCAAATTGTGTATGTGTTTGTGTGTGTGAGCGTGTCTGCATGTGCCTTTGTCTCTGTTTGTCTGTGTCTGTGTGTGTGTGTATGTGTTTGTGTGTGTGAGTGTGTGTGCAAACTCTATATTTTATTCAATTGATTTCTAGTTCTCTATTTATATGACTACTACAATCTCTAGATATATCAACTAACTCATTGCAGTTGATACAGGAACAACTAACAGTTGACTGACCAATGTGTTTTGGGCGGCTATTTATCACATAGAAGGAGATTGCTCATATTTCATCTATGAAGACACTAGTGGATTCAAACAGCCAGAGAGGTGCTACCTTTGGGTTTGTAGCAAACTTTATAAGTCCTATATACACGGCAGGACAAAGGAAACACTAACGAAGTACAGCAATCAGAAACTGTTCTTGACAAAGATGTGTGACTGTGGCAACATAGCAAGAAAAACAGACTCTAAAGGAAGAAAAAAATAAGATGGTCCTGAGAAGCAGATTACCAAATCTATTAGAAAGAATGTACTTCCAGCTGTGTAAACAGATATAAAACCTTTTGTAAGATGAAGGCGGGGTCAGTCTGTCCTGATCCTTTCATAGTCTGTCATGAACATCTTATAAACCTCAGTTTCTATTTCTTGCTCTCACCTGGCACTGGTATCTTTCCTGTATATCTGAGCCAGAACTTTCTAGTTCTTACTCGAAGAGGCTGCTGGACTTCTTTTGGAAATCGTCCCCTTAGCACTATGTTAGACAACTATCCCTGTCCAAGACTCCAAAGAAGTAGCAGAGGTTGGTTATTTTTTTTAATTTATTTTTTTTTTATTCAGGAGTATATAGGTCTTAAGAAGTCTCTCTTCCCAAGGCAATTGATTTTATTAGCATCTGAATGTGAGGAAGTGAAAACCTAAGAGCATTGCTTAAGCAATGGAAACTGGTAAGTGAATGATAGGGAACTGGTAGCTCCTGAGAAGTTTAAACTTAAGTGTATGCCATCTAAGGTAATCAGGGAGTTCTCATAGGATATAGCTAAAATCCCTCCCAGAGCACCCCTCACACACTAAACTTTAGAATTACTCCTGGAAATAGGTCAGATTTAATTGAAATAATCTGCAAAGCAAGGTATACACCACCGTTGAAAACAATACAGCAACTCAACATTAAACAGGGAAATATAAGAGATGCATAAGGCAGACAGCTTAAAGAAAGAAAGATCGGGAAATGGTACGAAAATAGCCCTGATAAAACTATCCTCATTCTAAAGGTAATCCCTATGCTGAACACTGTAAGGAGATATATCAAGAAGGATCACATTGAATGGGAAATGCCTTAACCAAAATAATCCAGCTAACTCACTAACCAAATCAGTAACTAAAGAACTAAGGGAAGAATTAGTAATTAAAGCTGCTACAACACATTACCTAAAATCTCTAATTTTTAGAAAGAAACTATAAGACTAGAGAATAAAGAAAAAAGTGTGACTCATACACAGGAAAAAATGCAGTCAACAGAAACTGCCTGGAAAAGTGTTCTGATGTCAGACTTAGGAAACAAAGACTTGAAAGTGATAATTAAAATGATGGTCAAAGGACTAGTGGAAGTCATGCCTAAAGGAATAAAGAAAGGAATGCTTACAATATCTTAATCTACAGAGAATAATAATAATTACAAATTATTTTAAAAGAATATTAACATAGAAAAGTAAAATAAAATGAATAATTTACTGAAAGAGTCAACAGAAGATTAATCAATGATATTGAAAATAAGTGCATAGAAATTACACATTAAGAAAAGGGCGAAAAATGCTTCACCAAAGAAGACATTCCGATGGCCAACAAACACATGAAGAAATGTTCAAAATTCCTAGCTCTAGGAGAAAAGTGCAACAATGAATGGATGGAAATCCAAAATCTCTGTAAATGTTCATTAAAATTAATTTTAAAAATAAAGAAAAAAAAGTCAGTGAAAGTCCCTCAACAAAAATCAATTCTAAGGAAATTCTACTTTCCCTTTTTGTTTAAAATTTTGGATTTTGTTTCTTTTGCTTTAATGGTGTTTATCACGTCACAGATAATGAATGGATGCTATGAACTCAGCATTTCTTTTTATTTTGGGGGGAAAGTCATTGAGAATGAGGAACATTATTTAATACAGTTGAAAGTCTGTGACTTTGCCAACATTATTAAAGCAACTGAATAATGGTAGCAGCACCACACGTTTGGGAACTCTCTTTACAGCCATAGTCAAGCCTTGCCTAACCTTGTCTTCTTCAACAATATTTTCAATGATTTGGACAGATTAGAAATTATATGTATTTTAGTTTAGCAGATGATGAAGTGTGGGGAGCAATCATTAGATAATGGAATATTTTAAATGTTTAAAATAGGATAAAATATTAAACTGAAACTATGTTAATAAAAATAACTATGAAGAAAAAAAAAAGAGAGGTGCAAATCACAACAACTATGAGATATCATCTTACCCTGGTAAGAATACAAAATTTAACAGAGGAGCAAATAACAAATGCTGGTGAGGTTGTGGAGAAACTGAAACACTTATTCACCACCGTTGGTAGGAGTGTAAAATGGTGTAACCACTTTCGAAGGCCATATGGCACTTTCTCAAAAGGTTGCAAATAGAAATACCATTTGACCCAGCAATTTCATTTCTGGGAATTTACCCTAAAGAAACCATAACTCCCACCCAATCAGATATATGCACACCCATGTTCATTGCAGCTTTGTTCTCAATAGCAAAGAGCTGGAAACAACTCAAGTGACCATCAACAAATAAATGGATAGAGCAGCTCTGGTATATTCACACAATGGAATACTATGCAGCCCTGAAAAACAAGGAACTCATGAAATACTATGCTAAGTGGATGACCCTAGAGGACATTATGCTGAGTGAAATCCCTCAGTCACAAAAGGACAAATATTGCATAAGGCCACTATTATAAAACAAGACTGACATTGGTGTTGAGAGAAGACAGAGAAGAAAGGGAGGGATGATATATACAGCATCGGAACAGATGAGGGAGAGAACTGTTTAAAAAGAATATATGATTAGGTATTATTGTCATAAGAGGAGTCCAGAAAGAAGGCTTCACAGTGCAGTGGACTTAGGGGGAGGGATTAAGTAGCAATGAAAAAGGTTTTCTTTTATTCATCATGGAGAAAAGTGAATTGTGGGGGGGAGAGAATGGGCAGGGAAAAAAGTGTAACAATTAATGACTAGAAACCCTAAGTCTCTGTAAACTTTCATTAATATTACTAAAAAAATGAGGAGATAAAAAAGAAAAGGGAGAAAAATGAAGAAAATTAACAGAGGCACAGAGACATGTAGGGCAATATTGTTGTTGTTGTTGTTATGTGCTGTCGAGTCGTTTCCAACTCATAGCGACCCTATGCACAACAGCCCTAAACCCTGATCTATCCTGAGCCAATCACACTGCCTCTGACACACCCATCCCGATTACCCCAGTCACCGAATCAATCCATCTCATAGAGGGTCTTCCCCTCCTGCGCAGTCCCTCCACCCTCCCAAGCATGATGTCCCTCTCCAAGGACCTGTCCCTCCTGACAACATGTCCAAAGTATGTCAGACGAAGCCCCAGAATCCTTGCCTCCAAGGAGTAGCTTGGTTTAATCCTCTCCAAGATGAATCTGTTTGTTTTCCTGGCAGTCCATGGTACATTTAGTACTCTTCTCCAGCACCACAACTCAAAACCATCAACTCTCCTTCTGTCCTCCCTAGTCATTGTCCAACTCTCTGATGCATAACAAGTGATTGCGAAGACCATGGCCTGTATCAGGCGCACCTTAGTCTCCAGAGAGACACGGTTGTTCCTGAGTACTTTAGAGAGGTCCCTAACAGCAGACTTTCCCATCGCAATATGCTTTCTGGTTTCCTGACTGCTGGTGCCAAGAGTGTTGACTGTGGAGCCAAGCAAACTGAAGCTGTGAACAATCTCAATCTCTTCGCCATCCATCCTGACGCTGCCAATAGGTCCAGTGGTGAGAATCTTTGTCTTCTTGACATTGAGCCTCAGTCCATACTGAAGGCTGAAGTCCTTGACCCTTCACAGCAAGTGCATGAGGTCCTCCTCAGTTTCAGCAAGAAGGGTTGTGTCATCTGCATAACGCAGATTGTTCATAGATCTTCCACCAATCCTGATGCCACAATTCTCCTCATAGAGCCCAGCCTCTGGGATGATCTGCTCTGCATACATGTTGAAAAGGTATGGAGACAGGATGCATCCCTGGCATACACCCTTCCCAATTTTGAACCATGCAGTTTTACCCTGCTCTGTTCTGACTACTGCCTCTTGGTTCAAGTATAGGTTTCACATTAGCACAATATTAGGTACATCAAAATAAGTATAAAATAGAATAAAAGGAAAAAATATGCTCAAAGAAATAATGACTAATCAGATCGCCTTTGAAGAGAAATAACGAATGAAATCTGTATTGATATACTGATGGAAATCAGTAAATAAAATTGACAACATCAAAATGTCAGGCTTTAAAAAAAATCTAAAAAATTGACAAATACTAGCGAAATGTATAGGTTGAACCAGATCTGTTGTTGTTGTTTTTAAGTGCCATTGAGTCATAGATGACCCATAGTGACCCTACAAATGAAAGACCTGAACATTTATATAACTTCCATTGTTTCTCTAAGTTCATAGATTTTCCAGAGGCAAGCTATTTTGGAAGTAGATGCCACTTCCACTTCCAAGCCTGTTTTAATCTGGGAGCTCCACTAAACGCTGTCCGTCATGTGTAACCGTTATCACATTTGACACATCAGGGTCACAGTGTTGAGCATCACAGACACAAGTTACCTCTGTATAGCAAATTGACCAACCAGTGCTACATCACTTAGAAGAATGTTGTTGTTGTTGTTGTTATGTGCCGTCGAGTCGCTTGCTACTCATAGCGACCCTATGTACAACAGCCCTAAACCCTGCTCTATCCTATGCCAATCTCACTGCCTCTGACACATCCATCCTGATTACCCCAGTCACTGAATCAATCCACCTCATAGAGGGTCTTCCCCTCCTGCGCTGTCCCTCCACTCTGCCCAGCATGGTGTCCCTCTCCAAAGACCAGTCTCTACTTAAAACCTGTCCAAAGTATGTCAGGCGAAGCCCCAGAATCCTTGCCTCCAAGGAGCAGCCTGGTTTAACCCTCTCTAGGATGAATCAATTTGTTTTCTTGGCAGTCCAGGGTACATTCAGTACTCTTCTCCAGTGCCACAGCTCAAAGGTGTCAATTGTCCTTCTATCCTCCCTAGTCATTGTCCAACTCTCTGATGCATAACAAGTGATTGCAAAAACCATGGCCTGTATCAGGCACACCTTAGTCTCCAGAGAGACACCGTTGCTCTTGAGTACTTTAAAGAGGTCTCTAACTTAGAAGAATATTTGGCTAAAAACAGTTAAAACCAGGCCTGAAGACCACAAATTAAAATCACTCACTTTTGGCTTGGTTTTTGTTGATTGCCTTCTAATCAAGCATGACTCATAGAGACCCTATGGAAAAAAGGCCTGAAGCCCCTCTACAATTATCGACATTTATCAAAGTTCATAGAGTTTCCAGAGGAAAGCTGTTTAGAAAGTGGATGCCACTCTAGCATAACTTCTATCCACTAGACCAACAGAGCTCTTTCTCTCTCTATGACTCTAAAGCCAAAGATGAGAAAGCTTAATTTCACATACTTTAGACATATTGCTAAGAGTGGTTATTCCTTGAAAAGTGACATCATGCTTGGGATGATAGAGGGTTAGAAAAAGAGAGGAAGACTCTGAAGGTTATTGACACAGGAACTGCAGCAGTGGGCTAAAGTGTGTTAGGGATGATGAGGACAGCTCAGGATATGACAGCTCTGTTGTTCCTAGGGTCGCTATGAGTCTTGATTTGATGACATCTAACAACAGCAACATTCAGAATAAAAAAAAATCAGTAACACTTAATACCATAAAATAATACTATTTTTAAATGGGCAATGTGTCTCAAAAAATATCTCCAAATAATAGACACAAATGGCTAATAAACACATGAAAAGTATCTAGTTGTCTGTTATAAAGAAAAAACAAAGACAATGAGGTATGCATCTATACACCTTGGAATTAAATGCATCTATACACCCTGGAATTAATAGAAAGCAATAACAAGGAAGTAGAGTACATGGTACATTTATATATGACTAGAGTTTTCTGGTGGTGCACTCTATAGCAAGTGTCACTGTCAGCCCAAATGTGGCACCTTTATATGGGGGTCTGAATTCACCAGTGGCTCTGTGGGGAAATATAAGCAATATTTTTGACCCTTTTTATAGCCTCTTAAAAACACACCTCTGGAAGGTTAGTTATGAGTTGTTTTTAACTCAAAGGCAATGAGGGTTTTTTGCATGTATGTATACATATGCATAGTGATAAAGTAGAAAAGTAAAAACACTAGAAAAAATATTCTGGCAGTTCTTCAAAAAGTTAAATACAGACGTATCATAATACCCAGTAATTCAACTTTTAGGAATATACCCGAAAGAAATAATAACATGTATCTCCATATAAACACTTGTACACAATGTTCATAGTTATCCCCGTTTGATAGGGAAAAAAAATTAGCAAAAACAACATTTTCAATCAATTAATAAATCTACGAAAGTGCTAAATTCATGCAATGGAATATTACCAACAAAAATATTTGTATTCATATGTATATAGAGAGAAATCTAAGTAAATGAAACCAATCAAAACATCACATATTATGTTATTTCATTCTTATGAAATTCCCAGAACAAGAAACTGAACAGAAACAGAAAGTAGATTCATTTTTCTTTAGAAGTGGAAAAACTGGCAAGAATGCAGATAGTAACAGCTAAGGGGTACAGAAGTTTTATTTAAAGGATGAAAATGCTCTAAAATTGAGGTGTAAGCTGCAGAAATCAGAATATATACCAAAAATAATCGAATGTACAATTTGAATCATTCTCCTGCACTGTATGTGAATTGTATCACAATTGAGATTTGTATATAAAAAACAAAAATGTATGTACCAACAAAGTATTATGAGCATTTAAAGAAAAAAGAACAAATGCTCGGGATTCCATGTATCGTTTTTATTCTACCATCAAGTCAGAACCAACCAAGAGCTGACCCTCTAGCAGGTTTTCAGGGGCATAAATTACAGAAGGAAAATGCTCAGCCTCCTTCAAGCCAGCTGGCAAATTTGAATCACATGGCTTTTAGATTGCAGTGTAGCTTCTTACCAGTAGGCTACCAGAGCTCCCCTGGGTGTAATGAGTAGAACTAATCCATCCTGTAGTTAAATTTATAAAGTCATTAAAAGAAAAACTGGGTTTTTGGAATTTTATTTTCAACTTTTAAAATCATACTGTCAATAGGCAAATATAGCTATAAAACAGAGTATGAATAGTGTCCTATTTGAAAATGTAAAATAAACATGAAAAGGAATTTGACATTGAAAGGTCAAAAATAAAAGGTGAAGGGCCATCAGAGGTACAAATAGATTTATGAGGACAGTACAAAATGCTGATAACAGATACTTGAAAATGCAAGATGACTAAAATTTCAGTAGTAGTGGGGTGAGCAAAGTTGAGACTAGGCATTCGTAACTCTGCTACTACCTCTATTACCTCCAACAAAGTCTCCTTATATACATTGTTGTGTCCAGCTGAAAAGAAGATGAATACAAAAATAACTAATGTAATAATACTTGTGTAGAAAGGGAGTTTTAAGAAAATGTTATTTTTCTTGCATATATTTGTAATATAATACTGACATTTGCTAACCTTGAATAACAGCTATCATAAATATTTTAATAGCCTACCCCTGACAAAAATTCTAGAGCTTGTTGAAAATCACTCTTGATTAATACACCACTCAACAAAGGAATACTTTAGCTATTTAACTACAGTTGAGAATGCTATCTGAAATTGTTTTATATAACTCTGTAAGGAAGGCTAAATGAACGATATGGCAGTAAGATAAACTTAGAAACATCTTAAAAGTAAACCAAAACTGAGTAACTTCATAGATCTTAATTTTAGTACTGGCCACTTTGAACTTTATTGGTAACATTTTAACTATACAGATTACCCATTTATCAAATTCCTTTTCTTCCACTTTCACTTTATTATCCTAGTAATTGGGGAATACTTCCTTCTCTGTAGACCTTAAAGAACTGACATTGGCAGTTTTCATTGTCTTAACTCATAAGGTTTCACCTGAAATTTTCTTCTTGTGGCAACCAAGTCTATTGTCTGTCTTGCATTTAACCCTGACTCGATCCCAATCTTATCAATAATAATCACCATTATTGACTTTCTTGCCTTCTGAGTTTTCTAAATGTGTCCAATTATTTTCTTTCTCTAGAGGTACAGATACTCTAAATTGTCATTTTAAAACTTAAACAGTTTTACCTCAACAATAGCAGTAAGTAATCATTATAAAGCCACACAACCTAAAGCTTCAAAAATAAAATATTTCATTAGTGAGAAGCAACAATGTAAGTCTAGAGACTAAGGAGTGCCTGATAGAGGCCATGATCTTCCCTATTACATTCTGTGCATCAGAGAGCTGGACAGTGACTCAGGATGGCAGGAGAATAAGTTCCTTTGAATTGTGGTGCTGGAGAAGAATATTGAATATGGACTGCCAAGAAAACAAATAAGTCTGTCTTAGAGAAGGTGAAACCTAGATTCTCCTTGGAGGCTAGGCTTTTGAAGCTCCTTCTCGTATACTTTGGGCATATAGCCAGAAGAAGACCCTGGATGAGATTAATTGGTATAGTAACTAGGGCAATGAGGGTAGGTATGTCGGAGTCGGTGAGACTGGCTCAGGATAGGGCAGTGTTCAGAGCGTTTGCACATAAGGTAGCTATGAGTCGCAGGAGACTGGACAGCACATAATAAAAACAACAGAACTTTTACTGTTTCCTAAAGATGTTAACATTTAAGCTCCTTTCCTACAATACAGCACACCAATGAACTAAAAAAATACACCCAAATATCTAATCTTGCTTCTCTAAACTCCACAAATCCAAGACTTTATAATCCGACATTTCTAGGTATAGTATTTAATATCTTATTTACGTACAACCTTCAGTTTTTATTGATAGTCAAATTCTACAATATTTGGTTAAATAATAATAAGGCCATTTTTCCTAAGTCTAAAGAAACTTGCTGACAAGTCAGCCTGGTTATCTACACTATACCATCTATAAGAGGGTTGTTTATGACACTAATGAGCATCGCGTGCCAGCAGATGTTTAGAACCAATTTGGCAGCTTATAAACTTTATATTCATATTCAAAGAATCCATTAGCTGAAAATAATTTTTAGAAACTTAAATGTCAAAATTCTGCCAAAGTTTCATCTATAAGAATCTAGAATTGCAAGACTGTATTGCTATACAGCATTTCTTCCTAAAAAGCTGCTGAAAGGATGGGTAAGCATTGTCCAAATTAATCACAAAATGTCATTGATATTAGAGGTAAAGTCTTGAAATATTGCCAGTGTACTTAAAATATCAAATAACTTCCCCTGAGTATAACCTCCACCCCCCACCCCCAATTAATTGGAGAAAGGAGCAACAGAAAACATTGCAGCTTGTATCTTTTCAGGCCTTATCATAATCATGTTTTCTACACCTTTTAACAAGTTTAACTAATTGATGACATCTGCCCTTAATTTTCTCTTCAGGCCTAAATTTATTTTAACTCAGTTGATTTAATTCACTATATCCAAGTATGCTTGAGCAGATTTTAAACTACTTTCAAGGAAAAATTTCTACCTCAAAAGTCCTTTTGGTCCAACTTGATAAAGTATATATCAGGCTACAGTCACCATCACAAATACATGTGACAAGGAAGTCACATTCATAAATTATCATATTGTTGTTGTTCTGTGCTGTTGAGTTGGAACCAATCCATACCTGAATCTAGAAAGATTTTTCAGAGAAAGTAAATCTCACAAGAGGTGATTGTCCGTTCTTTTTCAAAGGAGCAGTTGAAAAATTCTGTGTACCTTTGGGATTGCAGCATATAGGTAATAAAATGGTAATTCTATCATTTAAACCTTTTTTCCTTAAATCAAATTTAAAATCCATTAAATAGAGAACGTATTGTCTCTTTAACAAATGATGTAGACTAAATTGAATAACTTGTGCAGAAAAATGAAATATCCATATCTCACACTGTATAAAAACACTAACTCAAGAGAAATCAAAGACTTAAATACATAACCTAACACTATTGTTGTTGTTATGTATTGTTGAGTCACTTGAGACTTATAGCACACCTATGTATAAACAGCTCTGAAGCTAGTCCTATCCTGAGCCAGTCTCACTGACTCTGACACACCTACTTCCATTACACTAGGTAGTGAGCCAATCTATCTGACCTGAGGTATTCCTCTCCTGTGCTGTCCCTCCACCCTTCAGAGCAAGATATCCTTCTCCAAGGACTACTTCCTCCTGGCCATGCACCCAATATATGTGAGATGGAGCTTAAAAAATTCTTGTATCCAAGGAGAAACTTGGTTTTGCCCTCTTTAAGACAGACTTATTTGTTCTCTTGGTGGTCCAAGATATGTTCAATACTTTTCTCCAGCACCACAATTCAAAGATATCAATTCTTCTTCTGTCATCCTTAATTATTGTCCAGCTTCCTGATGCATAGCAAATAATTGCAAAGACCATAGCCTGAATCAGGTACATCTTAGTCTCTAGACTGATATTTTTGCTTCTAAGTAGACTGGAGAGGTCCTTGACCATGGATTTTCCCGAAATTGGCTGACACATAAGAATTTCAAGAAACAACAAATTATCAAGAGGCAATGGTGATGAAGGAGGAAGTTCAGGCTGCTCTGAAGGAATTGGCAAAAATTGACAGAATACCAAATTACATATTTCAACAAACAGATGCTACCCTGAATGTGTTCACTAAATTGTGCCAAGAAATCTAGAGGACAATTATTTGATCAACTGACTGAAAGAGATCCATATTTATTCCCATTTAAAAAAAAAAGTGACCCAACAAAATGTGGAAATTATCAAATATTATCACTAATATCACACACAAACAAAATCCTTCTGAAGATTATTCCAAAACTACTAGAACAGTGCATCAACAGAAAACTACCAGGAATGCAAGTTGGGTTTAGAAGAGACATTGTTGCAAATGTGAGATGGACCTTAGCCAAAAGCAGAGTTTCACAGGAATGTCTATTTGTATTTTCCTTGATTGTGTGGATCATAACAAGTTGCGGCTAACCTTGAGGAGACTCGGAATCCCAGAATTCTTCTTTGTGCTCATGTGAAACCTATGCTCGAACCAGGAAGCAGTCCTCAGAACACAGCAAGGAAGTACTGCAAGATTCAAAATCAGGAAAAGAGTGTGTCAGTGATGTATCCTGTCTTCATACGTTTTTAATCTATATACAGAACACACCATTTAAGAGCCTGAGCTTTATGAGAAGGAATGTGGAATCATGTTTGGAGGAAGACTCATCAACTCCCTGTGATATGTAGATGACACAACTTTGCTTACTGAAACTGAAGAGGACCTGAAGCGCTTGCTGCAGAAAGTCAAGGACTGTAGTCTTCAAATATAGATTTAAGCTCAACATCAAGAAGACAAAGATTCTCACCACTGGACCAAATGGCAGCACCATGAAAGATGGAAAAGAGATTGAGGTTTTTAATAATTTCAGTTTGCTCAGCACTATAATCAACAAACTTAATACCATGTTGTTTTTAGGTGCTGTTGAGTTGAACACAACTCATTGTGACACTATAAACAAAAGATCTGGGCTCTGTTTTCTTCTGTACCATTCTCACACTTTCTAACACACACGAGCCCGTTCCAGCAGTCATTGTGTCAGTCCACCTGCTTGAGGGTATTCCTCTCCTTTGCCAACCCTACACCCTTCCCAGAATAATTTCCTTCTCCATAAATTTTAAAAAAATGAAGAAAACTTAGAGATCCTGATTTATGGAATAGTCTATGAAAATTTAGAGAATCAAAGAAAGAGTAAGACCTTCAATGAGACGGATTCACACAGTGACTGCAGATCTACTAAAAATGAAACACTTAAGCAAATCAAAGGACTTCTCAAATAATGAAAAGGAAACCTATATACTGCAAAAATATTGTTCTGTCTTTACTTTTTGTTAAAAAATAACCTTTTACTTTCATGTATAGCCTTTGGTAATTAATATTAAATGCACCTAACCTCTTCTTGATGCAGTCTATAAACTCATAACATATACACAAGGCTGTCCTTCGACAGTTGTGAACTTGTTTTCATCCAGCTCCAATATTAACAACTTACACAAGAACAATTCATGATCATTTTTCATAGTCTACCACTGGCCTTTTTCTGACTGATGATATTGAGCTTCTTCATAATATTTTCCTACAAGTGTGGTAAATATAATTTCTGTATATATCATTCTATGAGGACCATGTGTATAGTTTCTATTTATATTGTTGGGGAGAAAAGCTGTTGCAATGAATAGGTTATCTGTTTCACAAAATTCCAGTATGAAATCTCAGATTGTTTATCACCAAAATCACATTTTCAGCTATTGGCTTTTTGTTTTCAACTCTCCAGCATCTGTCAGGTTGCAATACAATAGTGACTTGAAGGTTATTGTGATGCTGGGTGGTATGTCACTAGTAACTAAAATTCCAACAGGGTCATCCAAGATGCAATGGTAGCTGTGGAGATTCCAGACTAAACAAGTTAGGAAGGAGACTCTGGTGATCTACTTTTGAAAGTAAAATTGATCAGTGAAAATCTTATGAAGAGCAGTGCGACATAGTATCATATAGTGGTGGAAGATTAATTCTTCATCCAAAAGAAAATTTCAACGTGTATATTTTTAAAACCCTCTGATGTTTAGCTATTTCCAGCACAACACAGGATGAGTGTACCTGTCTTTCTCCCTAAGACAGACAGATTAATTTAAACTGTTGATCTTCTAACTAACATCCCAGCAGGAACTACATTACCAGGTCTCCTTCTAAGTACTCATAATTTTTATTTTTGTTATTATTAGGTGTCACCAACTCAATTCTATGTACAAAAGTATGAAACATTGACTGATTCTGTGCTATCATCACAAGTTCTGCTGTGTTGAAACCCTCTGCTGCAGTCACTGTGTGAATCCATCTCATTGAAAGTCTTCCCCTTTCTTTGATCCTCTAATTTCCCAAGTATGATGTCTTTTCCATAGATTGGCCCATCGTAATAACATGGCTAATGTATGTGAAAGAAAGTCTAAACTATCCATGCTTCTAAGAAGCACCCTTGCTGTACTTCCTCTAAGACAGATTTGTAATTTTTTTGACATTCCACGAAATATTCAAAATTTACATCAACACTACAGTTCAAAGTTATTGATTGACACAGATTTATTGTCAAACTTCCTTATGCATATGAAGCAACTGAAGGATATCAAGTCTAAAGTCAGTAATGCCTAAATCTTCAAAGTGATATGCTTGTCCTTCAGCAATTTAGAAAGGCAGCATATTTTCCCACCACAATAAACTATTTTATTTAAAGTATATTTTCAAAGAAGATGGAAAAAATATACTGAGTCAATATATCGAAAGGAATTGGCAGACACAGAAGAATTTCATGAAACAACATATGAGAAAGAGCCTATGGTGATGAAAGAAGAAGTTCAAGCTGCTTTGAAGGAAATGGCAAAAAATAAGGCCCCAGGAATAGATGGTATACCAATTGGCATATTTCAGCTAACAGATGCTGCCCTGGATGTGCTCACCAATTTGTGCCAAGAAATCTAGAGAACAACCACTTGGCCAACTGACTGGAAGAGATCGATATTTGTTCTCATCCCAAAGAAAGGTGACCCAACATAGTGTGGAAACTGTAGAACAGTCTCATTGATTTCACAAGCAAGCAAGATTCTACTGAAGATTATGCAAAAACGACTGGAACAGCACGTTAGCAGAGAACGGCCAGAAGTCCAGGCTGGGTTTAGAAGGGGTCGTGGTAATAGGGATATTGTAGCTGATGTTAAATGGATCTTAGCTGAAAGCAGGGAATACCAGAGGAATGTATATCTGTGTTTCCGTGACTATGCAAAGGTGTTTGACTGCGTGGATGATAACAAACTGTGGCTGACTCTGAGAAGAATGGGAATCCCAGAACACTTGATCGTTCTAATTTGAAACCTATACGTAGACCAGGAGGCAGTCATCAGAACAGAGCAAGGGAACACTGCATGGTTCAAAATTGGGAAAGGCGTACGCCAGGGATGTGTTCTCTCTTCATACCTTTTCAACTTGTATGCAGAACAGATTATTCAGGAGGCTGGGCTCTATGAGGAGAAATGTGGGGTCAAGACTGGTGGAAGATCTATCAACAATCTGCACTATGCAGATGACACAACCCTGCTTACTGAAACTGAGGAGGACTTGATGAGCTTGCTGCAGAGGGTCAAGGTCTGCAGCCTCCAATGTGGATTGAGGCTCAATGTCAAGAAGACAAAGATTCTCACCACTGGACCAATTGGGAGCAACAGGATGGATGGTGAAGAGATTGAGATTGTACACAGCTTCAGTTTGCTTGGCACCACAGTCAACACTCTTGGCACCAGTAGCCAGGAAATTAAACGTCGTATTGGCATGGGAAAGTCTGCTGTTAGGGACCTCTCCAAATTACTGAAGAGCAATGGTGTCTCCCTGGAGACTAAGGTGCATCTGATACAGGCCATGGTCTTTGAAATCACTTGTTTTGCATCAGAGAGTTGGACAATGACCAAGGAGGATAGAAAGAGAATTGATGCCTTTGAGCTGGAGAAGAGTATTGAGAATACCATGGACTGCTGGGAAAACAAACAGATTCGTCCTGGAAAAGGATTAAACAGGGTGGCTCCTCGGACATAAGGATTCTGAGGCTCTGTCTAACATCCTTTGGACATGTTATAAGGAGAGACCGGTCTTTGGAGAAGGACCTCGTGCTTGTGAGAGTGGAGGGACAGCACAGGAGAGGAAGGCCCTCTATGAGGAGGATGGATTCAGTGACTGGGATAATAGGGATGGAAGTATCAGAGACAGTGGGATTGGCACAGGACAGAGCTGAGTTTAGGGCTGTTGTACATAGGGTCGCTATGAGTCGCAAGCGACTCGACAGCACATAACAACAACAACAACAACGTTTTAAAATTAGAAAATGTATACATCAGGATTATTTTCTTTTACTATGAATATTCAATCTGTATTCTGAACAAATAATCCAAGAACTTGGATGATATGAAGAAGAAATTGGCAACAGGTTTTGAAGAAGACTGCTCAGCATTAAGCAAACATAGCTTTGCATTCTGTAAATGAAAAGATACTGAAGCATTTACTGAAAAAGATCAAACTATGGACCTCAATATGGATTAAATGTCAAAATCAAGAATATACAAATCCTCACAACTGAATCAATAAACATCCTAATGATAAACAAAGGAGTGGTTGACAAAACCTTGATCAAAGTCGTCAAGAATTTCATTTTACTTGGATCTACAATCCACTCATATAATGAGTACTTTTAATCTTCTTTTTGATGACACATTCTACCTCATTCCTCTTCATTTTGTCTTTCACAACCATTTGATTGTTCAATGACAAATAGCCATGCCAATTCATATCAGCAAAATAAAGCCTGTTATCTATCTTTACTTATCCTGTTTTTTTAAGTCCAGTTTTCTTATATTTATGCTTCGTACATTCTAATTTATCTGAAGCTCAAAACAGTCAGTAATAGATTAATACCCATAAAGTTACAAGGCAGACTACTTCAATCATAATATAACTATTTCTTAATATTTAATAGGAAAAGTGAATACATTGATATATAAAACTCATTGCTGTCAAGTCAGAACATAGGTATAGCTCATCCTCCAAGGGGTGTTCAGAAGTTGTAAAAGCAACTGCCCATTTTTAGGTTGGCGGTATAAGTCTCTACTTAGTAGGCTTCCAGAGACCCCTAATTGAAATACAGGAGCTAGAATGTTTAAAGTAAAAAAAAAAAAAAATTAAAAAAATTTTAAAAAACCACAAACAACTAAAAATCAGTTGTCTATAACAAAATTCATTTATTTAGAAATGGACAGGACATTTTATAAATATACACCTTTGTATATGTATGGTATGCAATATGGTAGTCAGAATGTAATCAGAAAAAAAGAAGGTTCACTTAAAACTGTAACTGAATAGAATTTCAATCATGTGAATGAATATCTCTTACACATAGAAATGTTTATTTCTCCTAGAAGTCAATGAAGAGAAGTTTATTTCCATAGAGAAATTTTATGCTTTCTTTTTCTCTTATGAAAACTACATGCCCTAAAGTAATTTGCCTCTTCATTCTGACTTTAATTTTTTGCATTAAGTAACTCATACAATGTCCTTAATACATGTTTTTATACCTTCTCCAAATTAGCTTCTGATGCTTACCTTGTATTTGCCTTGTTTTACACATGTTTTTTTCAATTGTGCACTTTTAAAACTGCAAAGACTAGAAAGATAATCTATTTTAATCCCCTAAAGTTTCAGAAGGATTAATTTACACTGAAAAATTGTAAATGATCTGGCCAAGATTACTTATCTACTACCTGCAGTATACAAATTAGAAATCAGGTCACCTTAATCTCACCGCTTTTGTTTATTTATGCTACCCTTCTAAACAATAAGATGGAAATAGATACAATGACAAAATGAGGCAAGAAGTAAGGGAGAAAAGGAAGAAACTTAAATGGTGAAGAATAATGGTAAAAAAAATCAGGATAATTTCAAATTTTTGCTTTCTTAAAATTTTGGCAGAAAATATACAATAGTTAAAAGCCTCACTTAAATTCATAATGCATAAATATTATTTTATAATAACTTTTTAATAAAAATAAACATAGGCTCACCTGAAATAAAATGTAAGAATATATTTGTTGTTGCTGAATACCATTGAATTGGAACCAACTCACAGCGGAGCCTCCAACAGTTTTTCATCGCAGAGGGAGAGAATGTTCATCTTTTTCCTTCTGAGTAGTTAGTGAATTCAAACCAAATGCCTTAGAGTGCTGTTGTTGTTATATGCCATCAAGTCATTTGCAACTCACAGCGACCCTATGTACAAGAGCCCTATACACCGGGCTATCCTGTACCAACCTCACTCTCTCTGACACACTCACTCCCACCAAAACAATCACAGAATCGATTCATCTCTTCGAGGGTCTTTCTCTCCTGCATCATCCCTCCACTCTCCCAAACATGATGTCCCTCTCCAAGGACCAGTCCCTCCTTGCAATATGCCCAAAGTATGTCAGATGAAGCTTCAGAATCCTTGACTCCAGGGAACATTCTGGCTTCACCCTCTCCAGGACATACCTGTTTGTTCTCCTAGCAGTCCATGGTATATTCAACACTCTTCTCCAGAACCACAGCTCAAAGGCATCAATTCTCTTTCTATCATCCCTATTCACTGTCCAACTCTCTGATGCATAGCACGTAATTGCAAAGAAGGAGAACTGATGCCTTTGAGCTGTGGTGCTGGAGAAGAGTACTGAGAATACCACGGACTGCTAGGAAAACAAATAGATTTGTCCTGGAGAGGGTTAAACCGGGTGGCTCCTTGGAGGCAAGGATTCTGAGGCTCCGTCTAACTTACTTCGGACATGTAGTGAGGAGAGACTGGTCCTTGGAGAGGGACATCATGCTTGGGAGGGTGGAGGGACGGCGCAGGAGAGGAAGGCCCTCTATGAGGTGGATTGATTCAGTGACTGGGATAATTGGGATGGGAGTGTCAGAGACAGTGCAATTGGCACAAGGCAGAGCGGAGTTTAGGGCTGTTGTACATAGGGTCGCTATGAGTCGCAAGCGACTCGACGGCACATAACAACAACAACAACAGCATAGCCTGAATCAGGCGCACCTTAAGCTGCAGCCTGACGTCGTTGCACTTCAGTACTCTTGAGAGGTCCCTCACAGCTGACTTTCCCAATGCAATTTGTCTCCTGATTTCCTGGCTGCTGTTTCAAAGAGACTGTGGAGGCAAGTAAACTAAAACTGTTAACTATCTCAATTTCTTCACCATCCATACTGATGTTGCCAATTGGCCCAGTGGTGAGAATCTTTGTTTTCTTGATATTAAGCTTCAATCCATATTGAAGACTGCAGTCCTTGACCTTCTGCAGCAAGCGCTTCAGGTCCTCCTCAGTTTCAGTAAGCAGGGTTGTGTCATCTGCATAACGCAGGTTATTGATGAATCTTCCACCAATCCTGATGCACATTCCTCCTCATACAGCCCAGCATCTCTGATCATCTGTTCTGCATACAGATTGAAAAGGTATGAAGACAACATATATCCCTGATGGACCCCTTCCTGGATTTTGAACAATCCAGAGTCTCCCTGCTCTGTTCTGACGACTGCCTCTTGGTCCAACTATAGGTTTTGCATTAACACAATCAAATGTTCTGGGATTCCCATTCTTCTCAGAGTCAGCCATAGCTTGTTGTGATCCACACAGGCAAAAGGCTTTGCATAGTCAATGAAGCACGGATAGGCATTCTTCTGGTATTCTCTGCTTTTTGCCAAGATCCATCTTACATTAATTATACTATCCCTAGGACCATGACCTCTTCTAAATCCAGCCTGCACATCTTGCAGTTCTCTGTTGACATATTTTCCAAACGTTTTATGATAATTTTCAACAGAATCTTGCTTGCATGTGATATCAATAATTTCTGTACTCTGTTGGGTCACCTTTCTTTGCAATGGGAACAAATATTGATCTCTTCCAGTCAGTTTGCCAGCTGGCTGTCCTCCAGATTTCCTGGCACTACTTAGTGAGCACATCCAGGGCAGCATCTGTTTGCTTAAATAAATCAATTGGTATGCAGTCAACTCCTGGAGCCTTGTTTTTTTGCCAATTCCTTCATAGCAACTTGATATTCCTCCTTCATCACCATAGGCTTTTGCTCATATGTTATTTCATGAAATTCCTCTGTGTTAGCCAATTCCTTCTGATACAATAACTCTGTGTACTCCTTCCATATTCTTTTATACATCCTGCATCATTCAACATTCTACCTAAACTATCCTTAAGTATTGCCACCCATGGCTTGAATTTGTTTTTCAACCCCTTCAGCTTAAGAAACGCTAAGCGAGTCTGGCCTTTTTGATTTTCTGACTCCAGTTCTCTGCACATTTCATTATAGTATCTTGCTTTGTCGTCCCGAGCTGCCTTTTTAAATTTTCTGTTCAGCTCTTTGATTTCTTGATTTCTTTCTTTAGCTTTGGCTTCTCGGCGCTCTAATGCAATACTCAGATTCTCATCTGGTCATTTCTTCTCCTTTAGTCTTTGTAATGATCTTTTTGCATTCTTCATGGCAGATTTTCTTGATATCCTCCCAGAGCTCATTTGGTCTATGCTCATTGGTACTCAAGGCCTCAAACCTGTTTCTGAGATGGTTTTGAAATTTGAGTGGAACAGACTTAAGGTCAAATCTTGGTTCCTGTGGACTTGACTTAATTTTTCTCAACTTTAGCTTGAATTTGCATATGAGTGGTAGGAGGTCTGTCCCATAATCAGCACCCCTCCTGGTTTTCACTGCTGATATTGAGCTTCTCCAGCAAATCTTTCCACAAATGTAATATATTTGGTTCCTATGCATATCAGCAGGTGAAATCCATGTGGATAGCCTGCGTTTATGTTTCTTATAAAAGGTATTTGCAATGAATAAATCATTGAAAGTGAAGAACTCTATCATTCAATCTCCAGCCTCATTTCTCTCACCGAGCCCATGTTTTCCAGCTACGATCCTTCTTCCCTGTTCCCAACTTTTGCATTCCAGTCACCCATTATTATTAATGCATCTTGATTGCATGTTTGATCAAATTCTGACTGCAAAAGTTGGTAAAAATCTTCTATTTCCTCTTCTTTGGCTCTAGTTATTGGTGCATGTATTTGAATGATAGTGGTATTCACTGGACTTCCTTGTATGTGTATGGTTATTATCCGGTCACTCACCACATTGTATTTTAGGATATATCTAGAAATGATTTTTTAAATTATGAAAGAGCCCCATTTTTTTCTCACCTTTTCATCCCCAGCATAGCAAATCATATAATCATCTGATTAAAAATGTCTGCTGCCAAGCCATCTCACTTTGCAAATACCTAGTATGTCAATATTTATGCGTTCCATTTCTTTCTTAACAATGCCCAATTTCCCTACATTCATGCTTCCCACATTCCACGTTCTCTTTCTTCATGTTTCCATTTTTGAGATCCTTTGATTAGGTAGTTATATTCCTAATAACTAAATCAGCAGAGCTACCTCAAATACAATAAAATTACTATATGATGTATATTTTTCTTTGAGTCACTGGCATGATTTTATTTTAAGCTGTATACAGGGATAAGTTCATTTATAGAAACAATCCAAAATCAGTGATAATTATTAGGATAAGGGATTCTTGATTAGTGCTAAATCTATTACATATTCCCAGGTTAAGTGGCCAAAAGAGTGTCAAATTTATATCAGCTTGTTAGTGTATGAGGGAGAAGTCATATTATTTGGATGCCAAAATTGTACATATTTTTTTCAAAAGTGTCCATTTTGAACCACCCCAGTGCAATCTACAGCTATGATTTTTTTTTAATTTTTTAAATGCCATCTATCTATTTGGTTCGAACTCATAGCACCCCCATTAAGATAGAACAAAACACTGTCTGGTCCTGCATCTTCCTCACAATCATTGTGCTTGAGTTTTTGCTGCAGGCACTGGGCTAATTTATCCATTTCTTCTTTTTCAATGCCCTCTCTTTTATTAAGTGTAACGTTCTTCTCCAGACACAGTTCACTCATGACAAGATGCCAAACTATTGAAATAAAAGTTTGCCATCCTCGATTCCAAGGAGAATTATAGTACTTTTTTCAAGAGAGATCCATATACTTGTGTATGAGGTGATATAAAAGACAGTGGCTTAGGTCAGGCACATCTTAGTCTTCTAAATGTCGTCTTTGTTTTTAACACATTTGAAAAATCACTTTAAAGTGTTATTTTGCAGCAGGTGTGACTAATTCAATGCTTTGTTTAATTATTTTGATTGGTCCTTCCAAGCAAAATGATAAATGACATTCTTGACAGCATCAATATTTTTTCATTATACTGTATAAAAAATTAGTAACCGGCATTGAAATCTATGGGGGAGAGAATAGTCTAAAAGTATTATATTTTAGGGCATTATTTTTATCGTAGGAGTATGCAATGAGGGTTGTAGAGTGGATTATATTTGGGGCTAGGGGGTGGGCTTTGGGGAGGTGAGGGGGGGGAATTGTGTCCCAATGAGGGAGTTTTTCTTTTGCTTTTCAAGGAGAGGAGCAAATGGGGGGGAGGGGGGAGGGGTTTGTGCGGGGAGAAGGGTGCAACAATGAATGAATGGAATCCCAAAATCTCTGTAGATGTTCATTGAAATGAAAAATAAACAACCTAAATTTAAAAAAAAAAATTAGTATCCTGAAATAATTTATTATTTGTGGTCATGGATCTTTTGTTTGAGTGTATTTAACTGGACAATTTATTTCCAGGTCTTTCCATGTTATGGCGGAATCATCTGAACAATCAGTTGGCTTATCATTGAAGAAGGCTTACTCATAGAGTTGGTAAACAATAGAGACTGTTAGCTAGTTGGATAGCTGGAAATAGTTGGATAGTCAGTTGGAGTGTCTAGAGTATGCTGAGTGATGTGGGCTTCTTACACTGTGGAGGTTTCTTTCCAAGGGGAAAATTTTTAAGAACATGCATCCCAAAAGACCTATCTAAAAATAAAGACTTCCCATAACCAAGACTCAGATGTTAATATATAACCAGTCTTTAATATGGATTGCATGTCAATGACAAGAAAACAAAAATCCTCTTGACATACAGGCACCATCATGATGGATGGAGAAAGGACTGCAATTGTCAACTTCATCTTCCTTGGATCCACAATTAGTACACATGGAACCAGCAGTCAGGAGATCAGGAGATGTATTGACTGGTACAGTCTGTAGTCAGGTACCTCTCTAAATTATTGTGGAGTAATGACGTCAGTTTGAGGACTAAGGTGTGTACGATTCAGGTATGGTCTTTTCAGTCACTTGCTATGCATCTGAAAGTTGTATAGTGACTAAGGATGACAGAAGAATTGATGGCTTTGAACTGTGATATTGGAAAGGAGTGCCGAATATTTCATGAACTCTCAAAAGGAAAGAGATACGTCTTGGAGAAGGTACTGCCAGAGTGTTCTTTGGAGGCAAAATGATAAAGCTTGATCTCACATACTTTGGGCATGTTGCTGGGAGAGATTAATCCTTGGACAGGGACAGCATGCTTGGGAAGGTGGAGGGTCAACAAAAGAGAGGAAGACCCTCTACCAGTTGAGTTGATGCTGCGACTGTGGCAATGAGTTTGAATGTGTCAGAGATTGTGAGGACTGCACTGAATAAAACAGGGTTCAGTTTTGTTGTTCGTAGGTTCACTATGAGTTGTGTTTGTCTTGACAGCAGGCATCTCATAACAAGAACATATTCTAACAGTTTGAATTAGTTGCTGAGACCAGTTAGACTCAAGGGGATGTGGATGTGCTAAGAAAAGAGCATTATGTATTTTTGAGGAGAAAGTAATTGATAAATAAAATTTATAAATATATAAAAGTATATAAATAAACTTGTGATTAAGATGCACTTCTATACAAGCTCCACTCAAAAGAATCTAGTAAATACAAATATATCTTGTATATGTTTGACATAACTTTCTTTCTTTTTTATTTTATTTTAAACATGTACCTTCACTCGCTTTCTGCAGAGGGTCAAGGACTGCAGCCTTCAATATGAATTGAGGCTCAATGTTAAGAAGACAAAGATTCTCACCACTGGACCAATTGCAGGGTCAGGATGGATGGTGAAAAGATTGAAATTGTTCACAGCTTTAGTTTACTTGGCTCCACAATCAACACTCTTGGCAACAGCAGCCAGGAAATTAAAAGATATATTGCAATGGCAAAAGTCTGCCGTTAGGGAACTCTCCAATGTACTGAAGAGCAATGGTGTCTCTTTGGAAACTAAGGTGCCTCATGATTGCCATGGTCTCTGCAATCACTTGTTATGCATCAGAGAGTTGGACAATGACTAGGGAGGATAGAAGGAGAATTGATGCCTTTGAGCTGTGGTGCTGGAAAAGAGCATTGGACTGCTAAGAAAACAGATTCATCTGTTTAAACCGGGTTAAACTGGGCAGCTCCTTGGAGGCAAGGATTCTGAGGCTTCTTCTGACATACTTTGTACCTGTTGTAAGGAATGACCGGTCCTTGGAGAGGGACATCATGCTTGGGAGGGTGGAGGGACAGTGCAGGAGAGGAAGGCCCTCTTTAAGGTGGATTGATTCAGTGACTGGGGTGGTTGGGATGGGTGTATTGGAGACAGTGTGACTGGCACAGGACAGAGCAGAGTTTAGGGCTGTTTTACAGCAGGTTGCTATGAGTCGCAAGCGACTCAATGGCACATAACAACAACAACCTTCACTTAAGTTATTTAAGTGTGACTGAAACAGTATATGAACAAAGAATTATCAGAAATGCAAGCTGAGTTTAGAAGAGGTCAAAGCACTAGGGATATTATTGCCAATGTCAAATGGATTTTGGCTAAAAGCAGAGAGTAACACAGTAATGTTATCTGTGTTTGAGTATGCAAAGGTATTTGATTGCATGGATCACAACACATTGTGGCCACACTTGAGAAGAATGGTAATCCCAGAACACCTGATTGTGTTCACGCGAAAGCTATACTTGGATGAGGAGACAGTTGTTAGAACAGAGCAAGGAAATGATGTATGGTTCAAAATTAGAAAAGGAGTGCATCAGGGATGTATCCTGCCTCCATAACTTTTCAATCTGTATGCAGAACAGATCATTCAAAAGGCTGGAGTTTATGAAGAATGTGGCATCACAGTTGGAGGAAGACTCATCAACACAGTGTTATGCACTTACACCTGAAGTATTTGCTGTGGAAGGCCAAAGACTGTAGTTTGTAATATGGATTGAAGCTCAATATTAAAAAAAAAAAAAGAAGAAGAAGAAAATTCTCACTACTGATCCAATTGGCAGTATTATGATAGATGGAGAAGATATTGATGTTGCTAACACTTTCATCTTGCTTGGTTCCTCTATCAACACTTTGGCAGTAGCGGTCAAGAAATCAAAAGTTGAATTGTATTAGGAAAATCTGCTGTAAGGGTCCTCTCCAGAGTGCTGAAGAACAAGATTAACAGTACAGAGACTAAGGTATGACTCATCCAGGCCATGGTCTTCACAATCATTTGCTATGCATCATAGAGCTAGAGAATGACCAAAGATGACAGAAAAAGAATTGTTGCCTTTGAGTTGTGTTGCTAGGGAAAAGTATTGAACATACTATGGACTTCCAAGATAACTAACAGGTATGTCCTAGAGAGGGTGAAACCACGCTGTTCTTTCGAGGCAAGGATTTTGAGACTGTCTCACATGCTTTGAGCATGTAACCAGGAAAGACCAGTGTCTGGAGAAGGATATCATGCTTGGAAAAGTTGAGGGACCGCACAAGAGAGGAAGACTTCAGATGTGATGGATTAACACAATAACTGGGGTAAGGAGAGAAGGTATGTCAGAAAGGATAAGATTGGCTCAGTTTAGAGCAGGATTCAGAGTTATTGTGCATAGCATTGCAATGAGTAAAAGTTGACTAGATGGCACATACCAACAACTTTCACTTAAAAAACCCCCACTACAATATGTTACTTTTTGAGTTTAACAATAGATATATGTGCAAATTAGTTAATACATTATTTCTACTTTTGTTATTTTATTTTTCTTACCTACTTTGGAATTGTCATTATTTTCTGGTTATTTTTAATTAAGATTCTAAGACTATTTCCCTTCAATCTGACCCTAACTCTTGAAGGCTCGTTGTATGCAGAATAGAATTGTGCTCCATGGGGTTTTCAAGCCACTGAACTTTCATAAGCAGGTCACCAAGCATGCCATATGAAACAACTCTGTAAAAATTGGAACAGGTAGTCTTTTGGATAGTAGCTAAGTACTTAAGTATTTCTATTACCAGAGACAGAATTATGGTTGTTATGTACTGTGGAGTTGGAACATCAAGTAGAAGTAGGTGATACTCATGGTTGACCCTCCAGTGGGTTTTCAGAGGCAGTAAAATGTTTCGGAGGAGATTGCCTATCATTTTTTCTGTAGAACAGCTGGTGATACAAACCATGTGGCTTCAGATTGCCAGTACCACTCTTTACCACTAGAGCTCCCTAGTTGTTGTTGTTGTTGTTGTTATGTGCCGTCGAGTCGTTTCCGACTTATAGCCACCCTATGCACAACAGCCCTAAACCCTGCTCTATCCTGCGCCAACTGCACC
>NW_006399886.1:8129089-8132183 GCF_000299155.1 Elephantulus edwardii
CTTCCTGGATCATTTAATATTCTGCCCAAAGCATCCTTGATTACAGCAACTCTAGGTTTGAATCTGTTCTTCAGTTCCTTGAGCTTAAGAAATGCTGACCGAGTTCGGCCCTTTTGATTTTCTGAGAGCTCCCTAGAGACAGTATTATTATTCTTGTGTACCATCCCATCAGAACCAACTCCTAGCTGACCTTTTAGCGGGTTTTCAGAAGTAGAAAATCACATGGGCATTCTCCCTCTGTGCAACTTACTGCCTCTGAAAACCCACTACAGGGTCAACTATTAGTTCCTAAACTATTAGTTCCTAATTATTAGTTCAAAAGCACACAACGATAATTTCATTTAGCATATTCTATGAAGAAAGATCTCTTCCCATATAATTTATATCCTCTAAATTCCTGTTTTAGGGTCAGTCATGGAAACAGTTCTTACTCAACAGGAATGAGTTGGGCTTTGACTATGTTTCCAAAAATGGTTTCTTAAGTATAAAGCTGAATTTGACATGAAGTAGAGTTGTGTTTTTTTATCCCAGAGAAGTTTTACTCAAATGTATTTTAAGAACAATTTCATCATATTTTACACAGCTTCCCATCATGCAGCAATAACCTCAGTTATATCATCACCCCACTCCTTTTCCCAACTTATCTTGAAAATCTGCCATCCATATTAATGTTTTTATCTGTCAGACATTGATAGAAAGTAATAATCTATCTCATGGTTGGTGTTATTTGTATTCACATATCAGTTATATTAAGAGCAGTGTATATCTCTATATAAGAAAGTGTTGATAAGGAATTCCATTAAAATTCTCCTTCAGGAATATTTTCAACATGCATTCCATCTCATGCACCTACACATATTCTTATTTTCTCATTTTTGCATCTTTCTACATCTCTTCTTGCTAAAGATTAACACATTTTCCTAGCCTTAAAAACATATCAGTATTGTCATTATTTATGGAGACTAGTCAGTTAATATTTTCCCTTATTATATTGCTAGCCTAATTAATAGAGTTTTTGTTATTTACTATCAAATTTCAAATCATTCACACAAATACCAAATGACTCACTTCGGCAGTTAGGAAGTTTCATTTTACGAATCATTTGAGTGAAGCCTAGAAAGTGATGACTTTTAGATTGCTTTAGATATGCTTCTAATGCTTCTGTAGCTGTCAAATTACCACCTGAGGAATATTGTCCTGGTTCATCAGGAGGATAATGTCACACCTGCACACATGTAATCCTAAGCATCAGGTCATTTTTTAAAGCTCAAGTACAGTGCTAGAGGCATATCACAGTCCATTACATACATGATAAATCAATTTTTAAAAAATAATTTATGGCAAATACGTATCAGCCAGCTGCAATTTAGAGAAGTTACATTCTACTATAAGCTATTACTCTGTAAGGAGATGTTAAAACAAGGATTTCAAAAGAAAACTAGCATAAGTCGTTTTAAAAAAAAAAAATATATATATATATATATATATATATATATATCTCAACTTGGAAAAAAAACCGTGTTAGGCAAGTGTAATACTTAATATTTTGTAATTTTCTATCTGCCTATTTATTTTTTGTTTGGAACTTAGATTCATCTGAGGATGCAAATTTTCTTTGTTATCAGTAAAGAATGAAAGTTTAAAAAGTTTGCAGCAGTATAAGAGCTAAGTCATTAGCTGACAAGAAGTATGAACAGAATTCTAGTGGCCAGCATTAGTCCATGTCAGTTCGCAAAAGCTTTCCTCTTTTTACATGACATGAAGAGCTGTTCCAGATGACTGTGCTCTGCTATTTAGTGTTCTGTGCTCTCTTACTCTTATTGGATACTTCAGTTCTGTTTCATAACCCTTTCAAGATACTGTGAATGCTGTTGCCTCTGCGGCCACCTTTGCCATTGTTCTGGGTTCCCTGCTTCACATACCA
This sequence comes from Elephantulus edwardii, assembly GCF_000299155.1. NCBI lineage: Eukaryota > Metazoa > Chordata > Mammalia > Macroscelidea > Macroscelididae > Elephantulus > Elephantulus edwardii. The sequence goes on from NW_006399886.1 coordinate 8,131,014, forward strand.
TGTGAATGGCTCATAAAGATGTAGTTTACGTTTCTGTATACTGGTGCTGTGTTTGATTATCTGATTTCAGTCTTTTCATTGAACTGGTGTCTGATCGATTGTAGCCTGTTACTTCCTTAACAGGGCACGCACTTCCGTGTATGCTCTGTTAATCTTGTTTTGTTTGGTTTTCTTAATTGCTGAGTTCCGCAGCAATTTATTCTCGCTGTGAGGCTGAACCCCAGATGACCTCATAAAATATGCTCTCTCATATTTCCTACTTGCTATTTGCTAAAACACACACACACACACAATGAGATGTAGGTAGGTATTTTATTTTCGTATATTCTTGTGTAGACATTCTCATGCACAGCCCTAGGCAACATAAACCACAGGACGAATGTGTGCAGACACTTTGACTTGTTCACAGCCCTTAAGCTTTCCGAGAAGACGCTTCAGACACTACGCGACAAAACAAGATGGGTTTTTTGCTCTCTCTTGTATTCTCTTCTTCTTTTTTTTATATATCCTGGATAATTCAAAATTTTTCCCATTGCAACTTTCAATATTGCAACTTGAGCCTTGAATTTGGTTTTGTTTGCTTGTTTATTTTTAGTGAAAGTATGCAAAGAACTTGGATTTTCATTCATTCATTGTTGCACATTATCCTCCCTGCCCACCCCTTCTCATTTTCCTTTTCTTTTTCAGAAAAAAAAAATCAATTCATTGTTATATAACCCCACCCCCTACCCCAGTGCACTTAACTATGCAGCTCTTATTCTGAACTATTGTCATGCAAATAATACCTAATCATATGCAGTTCTTCACCTCATCCTTTTCAATGCAGTGTACATTATTTGTCCCCTCTTAGTTCCTCCCCAACCCCAATGTCAGTCCTGTTTTATAACAGCAGCATTATGCAGTATTTGTCCTTTTGTGACTGAGATATTTCACCCAGGATAATGTCCTCCAAGGTCACCCATTTTGTGTAATATGTCAACAGAGAACTGCCAGATGTGCAGGCTGGATTTAGAAGAGGTCGTGGTACTAGGGATATTATAGCTAATGTCAGATGGATCTTGGCAGAAAGCAAAGAATACCAGAAGAATGTCTATCTATGGTTCATTGACTATGCAAAGGCTTTTGACTGTGTGGATCACAACAAGCTGTGGCTGACTCTAAGAAGAATGG